>NW_024423453.1:252955-254432 GCF_017311325.1 Ursus maritimus
TACATTGTTGGTGGGAATGCAAGTTGGTACAGCCACTCTGGAAAACAGTGTCGAGGTCCCTTAAAAAGTTAAGAATTGATCTACCCTATGACCCAGCCATTGCAGTACTGGGTATTTACCCCAAAGATACAGATGTAGTTAAGAGAAGGGCCATATGCACCCCAGTGTTCATAGCAGCATTGTCCACAATAGCTAAATCATGGAAGGAGCTGAGATGCCCTTCAACAGATGACTGGATTAAGAAGTTGTGGTCCATATATACAATGGAATATTACTGAGCTATCAGAAACAACGATTTCTCAACATTTGCTGCAACATGGACGGCACTGGAGGAGATAATGCTAAATGAAATAAGTCAAGCAGAGAAAGACAATTATCATATGATTTCTCTCATCTATGGAACATAAGAACTAGGAAGATCGGTAGGGGAAGAAAGGGATAAAGAAAGGGGGGCGGTAATCAGAAGGGGGAATGAAGCATGAGAGACTATGGACTCTGAGAAACAAACTGAGGGCTTCAGAGGGGAGGGGGATAGAGGAATGGGATAGACTGGTGATGGGTAGTAAGGAGAGCATGTATTGCATGGTGCACTGGGTGTTATACACAACTAATGAATCATCGAACTTTACATCAGAAACCAGGGATGTACTGTATGGTGACTAACATAATAAAATAAAAAAACATTAAAAAAAAAAAGAAGAAGAAGTACAGCTGAAAATATCTGCATGTCTGGAGTCTAGAAGCAGTCCAGTCCAGTGAAAGGGGGATGCTGTTTCTCAGTGAAGTATTAGCTCACCTATAGAATTCCCAATTTTTTTCTCCAAGGTCTATCTCTTTCTAGGCTTTCCAGAAATGAGAACATTAATTTGACGTTTGGGATGAGAGTATTTTTAGGCTATAACCAAAATGTCAAGATTTTTGGAGTTTTAGCACGATGTACTTTTACAGGACCTGGGTCATAGTAGGTATTCAATAAATATGTGATGATTGAATAAATGAATGGCTAAAATAGATATACTATTAAGCATAATGACTCATAATTATATTAATTAGATGATTGTTTACATGATTAACTGTGTAAAGCGTATTTTTCATACTAGCGTATAAGCTCTAGGAGGTTGGAGAATATATATGCCCTTTCGTAACTGTATCCCCAGTTCCTGGCATATGGTAGGACTTTAATTTTTATTTGTTGATTGAAGACTTAACCTCATACCTTATAAGAGATTCGACTCAGTTTAGATTAATCCTCAGATTGAGGATGGGGTACATTACTAATTTCTACAAGATTAAATCAGATGATATACACCCTAAATTCTACAAAGTTCCCTAATTTTAAAGCTATTATTTTAAAATTGCTTCAAGTTTGACAATTTCAGCTTTCAAGCAGATGTTCAAATGGTGGCACAAAATATCTTTCTTTCTCTTTCTTTCTTTCTTTCTTTCTTTCTTTCTTTTCTTTTTTCTTTTTTTTTTT
>NW_024423453.1:254442-518906 GCF_017311325.1 Ursus maritimus
ATGGATCAGAAGAATTAACATAGTTAAAATGTCCATGCTACCCAGAGCAATCTACACTTTCAGTACTATCCCGATCAAAATACCAATGACATTTTTCAAAGAACTGGAACAAATAGCCCTTAAATTTGTATGGACCCAGAAAAGGCCCCGAATCGCCAAGGAACTGTTGAAAAGGAAAAACAAAGCTGGGGGCATCACAATGCCGGATTTTGAGTTGTAGTACAAAGCTGTGATCACAAAGACAGCATGGTACTGGCACAAAAACAGACACATAGACCAATGGAACAGAATAGAGAATCCAGAAATGGACCCTCGGCTCTTTGGGCAACTAATCTTTGATAAAGCAGGAAAAAACATCCAGTGGAAAAAAAGACAGTCTCTTCAATAAATGGTGCTGGGAAAATTGG
Organism: Ursus maritimus; assembly: GCF_017311325.1. Classification (NCBI taxonomy): domain Eukaryota; kingdom Metazoa; phylum Chordata; class Mammalia; order Carnivora; family Ursidae; genus Ursus; species Ursus maritimus. The sequence continues at coordinate 254,850 of NW_024423453.1, forward strand.
ACAACTACATGCAAAAGAATGAAACTTGACCACTATCTCACACCATACACAAAAATAAACTCCAAATGGATGAAAGACCTCAATGTGAGACAGGAATCCATCCAAATCCTAGAGGAGAACATAGGCAGCAACCTCTACGACATGGCCAAAGCAACCTTTTTCATGACACATCTCCATAGGCAAGAGAAACAAAAGATAAAATGAACTTGTGGGACTTAATCAAGATAAAAAGCTTTTGCACAGGCAAGGAAACAGTCAAAAAAACAAAGAGGCAGCCCACGGAATGGGAGAAGATATTTGCAAATGACACTACAGATAAAAGACTGGTATCCAAGATCTACAGAGAACTTCTCAAACTCAATACATGAGAAACAAATAAATCATAAAATGGGCAGAAGATATGAACACTTTTCCAGTGATGACATACAAATGGCTAACAGACACATGAAAAAAATGTTCAAAATCATTAGCCATCAGGGAAATTCAAATCAAAACCACACTAAGATACCACCTTATGCCAGTTAGAATGGCAAAAATTGACAAGGGAAGAAACAATTGCTGGAGAGGATGTGGATAAAGGGGATCCCTCCTACATTGTTGGTGGGAATGCAAGTTGGTACAGCCACTCTGGAAAACAGTGTCGAGGTCCCTTAAAAAGTTAAGAATTGATCTACCCTATGACCCAGCCATTGCAGTACTGGGTATTTACCCCAAAGATACAGATGTAGTTAAGAGAAGGGCCATATGCACCCCAGTGTTCATAGCAGCATTGTCCACAATAGCTAAATCATGGAAGGAGCTGAGATGCCCTTCAACAGATGACTGGATTAAGAAGTTGTGGTCCATATATACAATGGAATATTACTGAGCTATCAGAAACAACGATTTCTCAACATTTGCTGCAACATGGACGGCACTGGAGGAGATAATGCTAAATGAAATAAGTCAAGCAGAGAAAGACAATTATCATATGATTTCTCTCATCTATGGAACATAAGAACTAGGAAGATCGGTAGGGGAAGAAAGGGATAAAGAAAGGGGGGCGGTAATCAGAAGGGGGAATGAAGCATGAGAGACTATGGACTCTGAGAAACAAACTGAGGGCTTCAGAGGGGAGGGGGATAGAGGAATGGGATAGACTGGTGATGGGTAGTAAGGAGAGCATGTATTGCATGGTGCACTGGGTGTTATACACAACTAATGAATCATCGAACTTTACATCAGAAACCAGGGATGTACTGTATGGTGACTAACATAATAAAATAAAAAAACATTAAAAAAAAAAAGAAGAAGAAGTACAGCTGAAAATATCTGCATGTCTGGAGTCTAGAAGCAGTCCAGTCCAGTGAAAGGGGGATGCTGTTTCTCAGTGAAGTATTAGCTCACCTATAGAATTCCCAATTTTTTTCTCCAAGGTCTATCTCTTTCTAGGCTTTCCAGAAATGAGAACATTAATTTGACGTTTGGGATGAGAGTATTTTTAGGCTATAACCAAAATGTCAAGATTTTTGGAGTTTTAGCACGATGTACTTTTACAGGACCTGGGTCATAGTAGGTATTCAATAAATATGTGATGATTGAATAAATGAATGGCTAAAATAGATATACTATTAAGCATAATGACTCATAATTATATTAATTAGATGATTGTTTACATGATTAACTGTGTAAAGCGTATTTTTCATACTAGCGTATAAGCTCTAGGAGGTTGGAGAATATATATGCCCTTTCGTAACTGTATCCCCAGTTCCTGGCATATGGTAGGACTTTAATTTTTATTTGTTGATTGAAGACTTAACCTCATACCTTATAAGAGATTCGACTCAGTTTAGATTAATCCTCAGATTGAGGATGGGGTACATTACTAATTTCTACAAGATTAAATCAGATGATATACACCCTAAATTCTACAAAGTTCCCTAATTTTAAAGCTATTATTTTAAAATTGCTTCAAGTTTGACAATTTCAGCTTTCAAGCAGATGTTCAAATGGTGGCACAAAATATCTTTCTTTCTCTTTCTTTCTTTCTTTCTTTCTTTCTTTCTTTTCTTTTTTCTTTTTTTTTTTACTGATCTCTATTATTAATAACTTAATACCCTGGATTTTTTTTTCTTAAACTTTGAATTCATGTAAAATCTGCTTGAAAGAGGCTTGCTTTTACAAAGCTTGAGAAAAATTGAATGTATAAATCTTTCTCCTCTACTGCCCCCCCAATGAAACATTTAAATCAGAATTTTGTCTCTATTTTTTTAATCACTGTATATTTTTGAATTCCCTACCTAACTTCAGTGAAGTCTACCCATTGCAGTTTTGGTACCTATTAGTGCTAACAGTTGTTTTAATTTTCTACTAAAAATAGCTAGACTTTAGTCACCAGACGTTTTATCTAAGTAACTTCTTTCTAGCAAATAAAAAAAAAAAATCCTTATTATTTAGGTGAATATAAACAATATCATTAAAATGCTTTTTAAATTAAAAATTAAACATAAGATTGAAATATAACTTAATGACAAATATGAACAAGTGAATTAAAACAATTTTTAAAAACTTTTGCTAAAATACAATTTGCAAATCAAAATATTCACCCATTTCCAATGTGAAATTCAATGACTTTTAATAGTTGAGAACTATCAACCATCTTCACAATTTTAGAATAATCTCATTATTCCATAAATATTCCTCAGGTCTATTTGAATTGTCTTGGCACCCGTGTAGAAAATTGGTTGAACAGAAACGTAGGGGTTTGTATGTGATCTCTCAGTTCTGTTTCATTGGTCTGTATGTCTATCCTCAGGCCAGTACCACAGTCTTGATTACAGTGGCTTTGTAGTCGGCTTTGGAATCAATAAGAAGGTGGTCTCCAACTTTGTTATTCATTTCAAGATTAGTTTGGCTATTCTGTGTCCCTTGCAATTCCATATGAATATGAGGAGCAGCTTGTCAATGTTTGCACAAAGAAAGAAAAAAGCAGCTGAGATTTAGACAGGCATTGCACTGAATCTGTAGATCAGTTTGAGAAGTAGTGTCATCTTAATATTGTCTTCTAAGCCATGAATGACAAGTGATTTTTAATTCATTTAAATTTTACTCCCAAATCCAATTTTAAAAATTTCTGTTTTTAAAAAATTGTGTCTTTAAGAATATTTCCCTAATATATACCAGAAACTGGTGACAATTGTTGCTGCTGGGGAAGGACTTAGGTGTATAAAATAGGCCAGGAGGAGGACTTATATTTTACTTTATACCCCTTTGCATATTTTGAAATACGTACTATGTATATGTATAAGTTAAATAAAAATTGAATTTACTAAAAACTTGCTTCCAGTTTCTTGAAGTCAAATAAGATGCACAAATATGGAGTAAGGTGTAAGAGGGGCCAGAGTGGTGTAATTCATTCCTGTTTTAACGTAGACTCACCTGTACATTGGCTCACCTCTGGCCAACCCACTTTTATTTCTCAACTCCTGTCCATTTCCTCTTCTTTACCCTGACACACAATCTAATCTACTTTCTTGCTCTTACTTTTCAAGCATTTAGTTAGTTATTGGCTAGTTCACGTTCTCCTGGCTTAAATCAGTTACTTATAACCAAGGATAGATGTTCTCTTCTCCCTTTTCTTGCCTATACCCTGTTTCCCATCTCCCTCTAATACTCTTAAGATACCCCAATTTTATCTTACTTTTATGGAATGATGCCCTGTCCTAGGAAGACTATAGTTCATACACTTTCTTACTCTTTTGGAATCATTAATTTGATTTCCTGATTCTTTCCTTTCCTTTTATGTCTTGAATCTTGCTTTTTTTTTTTTCCTTCTTTCCAATGTGTGTTTTCTTATTAGGTAGTCAGACAACATAATCTCTCTGTTAAATTATTTTTCTTTCAAAACCCAAGTATTAAATAACACTTTATACCCAAGTATTAAAATATCAAATAAAACGATCCATGTATTGAGTAGGTATTTGTGAATTAGCAAGTCGATAGTGACATACAGATACAGTATCTATTAGAATAAAACATTGAAAAGTATTTATCACTTTTCACAGGTAACGAAAAAATAAACAATACTTCAAGCAATATATGAGCAAGATCTAAACAAATATATTTGTAGAGGTACTGTGAGTCCATTCTTTTTAATATAATTGTTTTTTATTATAAAGTAATTTGTATTTATAAACAAATTCAACCATTACAAATCTAAAGAGTATCAGTGTAAACCCACCTCTTATTCTAATGTCTAAAGATTAACAGATTTTTTTTCTACATAAGTACAGAATGTACCAGTAGAGGAAGCTCTCTGCTGTAATTAAATACTGGACCATTTGTGACTTACATTTAAAAGGTTAAATTATTTCACATAATCAAGCAGCTTAAAGAAAAGTGCTTCTAGGGCTAGTGGGTCAGCTCAGGCTCCTTCCTCCTGCTTTTCTCTACCTGTTTACTTTTTTTTCTCCCTAGAGTTCTTGGTTCATGGTTATAAGGTAGCTGCCACAACCTCAACTGTCAGATTTTATATAAAGGCGTTACTGGCAGGAGAAAAGGCTGAATGGAGAAAAGGGTCTTCCTTTCATTAGGGAGGAAAAATAATTCCATAAATCTTCCATAGTCTCATTGTCACTTTTGCTGCAAAGAAGGCAGAGAAAATGATTATCTAGTAGAGGGTAATGGAATTGACATGAATTCATTTGCTCACATAATTTTGGGGGGGGGGAGCTGTCTAGGAAAATTGTTTCTAGAACAGAATTATGATTTTATTTTTTTAAGAAACAGAGGAAGAGGGCTATCGAGTAGGCTACTAGCAGTAGTTGCTATATACATTATATCAATATATGTGTAAAGGATTAGGTTTGCTTGTAAGTAATAACAGGCCCCGGGTAGCTCTGATTTAAATAAGAGGGAAATTTACTTCTCTGTAAAAGTTCAGAGCAGATAGGACCAGGAGTGAGATTCCTTATAGGTTGCCACTTTGCCATCCCTAAATAATGGGCCTCATCTCTGTAGTTCAAAATGGCAACTATATTCTGAGCAGTAGGATTAGAAAGGGATAAAGTAAAAAAGGGCCAAAAGGGCAGGTGCTGGCTGTCATTTAGGTAGGGTCCCTTAAGGCTGCTCTGAAATACTCTGTTTCTGGTCCATTGTCTGATTCTTAGTCATGTGGCCACACTGCACTGTTAAGGACACTGAGAAATGCACCTTTTATAATGGATGGATATGTGTTTAGGTAAAAGTTAGCGGCTATTAAAAAAGAAGTCTTCAAGGAAGAGAATGGAATGGAGGGACCACTAGTAGTCTCTGCCATGTGTGGGAATAAAGGAACACTCAGTATTATCATTGTTGTAAAAATGGCGTCATCCTGAACATATTTATTACTATCTTCTTTTCATTAAAGGAATTGTTTTAGGGTATTGTGTGTAAAAGCTGTAGGAAGTCACACCTTCCATTTGTTTAATTTATGCCTTTTTATTTTTCCAGTTTAGTGTTATTGAAAGACACTGGGTTTTCCTATTGCAGACATTTAAAGAAAATTTTTGGAACTTACCCTTTTGTTCATGGCTTGAAATCTTTAGCATTTCCAGAATTATGGAGAGGAGGACTGAAAGATTTCTTAAAGTCTTAACACTATCCAGGTCTTTAATCTATGAAAGCTGTGTGTGAAATCCTGTCACCATGGGGTAAACTGCTAGATAAAGAATTTCTCTCTTTTCTGAACTTTTCTTTCTTTATTCTTTCTGAATGATTACTAGACACCAGATATTAAGATTTTATTGAACAGATTTGTGTGTGAAAAGAAAAGCCATGATAATCTCTTTTATGTGTATTTTTTTTTTAGAAATTGCTTCTGCACAGATTAAATTTTATATCCAAGCTTAGACGTGAAAAGCAAGCTAGTATATAATTGTTCTTTGCCTGGCCTGGTCACAGCCTACTCCAGGAAGCTTTTTCAAATATGGGCACTTCAATATTTCAGGCAGAAAATAAAATCTTTCTCTTGTTCACATAAATAATGCCATACCCGTGTATCTTTACTAATCCTGGCTTTGTGAAATGAGGTTTTAAAATCTGCTAAGTATCCTCTAGTTCAAAGAATTGCTTTAGTAGAATGAGATAAGACAATGGTTTTAAGACTCAAAGACCATGTTTCTATGTGCAATCTGTTTTTGATCTCTCTGTCATTGCTTCATTGGTGGAATGTTGGCTTTCGAGATAAGTGAGTCCAATTTTATAACTTCTGTGTACCAGTCATTCCTCTGAGTAGTGCCGGTGACCAGCTGTCTGAGGATCTGTTATTGAGGTTGGCATCTGCATGCTACATGATGCTACATGATTATCTCCTGACAATGTGTAAGTCTATAATATTCTTTATGGAGTCCCTTAATTGCTTCATTATTCCATGTTGCTATGCAGTTAGCACCTGCTGGCTGCTGAAAGGAGTATTTGCTTCACATATTTTGCACAACATTTAAATAGACCTAGATTTTTGTAATATAACAGATGGTGTGGCATAAATAAGGTCATATGGATTGTGCTCGAATTTGGACTCTGCTTTGAACTGTGATTTTTGGAGCCCCTCTCAGTGGCATTGTTTGATGTGTTTGCTACTTTTTCCTGTATTAAAATATTAATCATTTAAATTCTGCTGTATGCAGTACATTGTTCTAGGTGTTTAGAGAGATAGAACAATAAAATAGATTTCCCCAGTGGCTAACTGAACATAATAAAAAAATCTTTAAAAAATTAAAAAATAAAAATAAATAAAATTGTAAAAAAAATTTAAAAATACAATAGATTTTCCCCTATTCATTCCTCCTAACTCATGAATAATTGTGTGGGATATAGTAGACATTTTCCCCCCTTTGCCCTAAGGTAACCTCCAATATTTGAAGCTTCTTCTGCCTTATGAGATTGCATGTACCTCCCACTAAAAAACTTTCCTCCACAGCCTCCCTTGTGTCTAGCCCTGGCCCTTGACCCAAGTTTGACAAGCAGGTACACATACCTGGATGTGGGAGGGACCCTTCAGAATGCCTTCAGGTAAAGGTGAGGCAGTGGCCACTGCTGCATCCTCTTTCAGAAGCAACAGGCAACAGTGGTAGGGTTATAGCAGGAGTACCTAATGGCCAGCATTGCTGCGGTTGATAGAATTACCTAAGGTGTCTGCACCCATGGGTAGTAGCTGTGATGTCTTCATGAGACCAGTTCTATGATATGAATTTGGCTATTTCCCTGGTTGGGGAGTCTCTGTGATTAGTTGCTGGGCTCTTTGGATTCTGTGAATTACTCAGAACATTAAGTATAATGAAAATTACTTGCTAGTGCTTATAACTAAGGTCATTAAATGATATAAGAAGTTAAAAACTATCACATCATTAGTGAATTACAAAAGGAAGTAAAATCCATTTTTTTAGAGGAGGGTGCAGAGGGAACGGGAGAGAGACAATCTTAAGCAGACTCTGTGCCCAGTGCAGAGCCAAATGTGGGGCTTCATCATGTCCTGAGCCGAAATCAAGAGTCACATGCTTGGGGGCACCTGGGTGGCACAGCGGTTAAGCGTCTGCCTTCGGCTCAGGGCGTGATCCCGGCATTGTGGGATCGAGCCCCACATCAGGCTCCTCCGCTATGAGCCTGCTTCTTCCTCTCCCACTCCCCCTGCTTGTGTTCCCTCTCTCGCTGTCTGTCTCTCTCTCTGTCAAATAAATAAATAAAATCTTAAAAAAAAAAAAAAGAGTCACATGCTTAACTAACTGAGCTACCCAGGTGGCCCCAGTCCAAATTTTTGAGTACACATATGAAGTGACAAATGATGGAGATAGGGGCTCAAGAAAATAGGAAAGATTGATGGAAGGGGTAGATCTCTGCAGTCTTGGTTCATTCAACAAATACTACGAGCTGCTAATATATACTAGTATTAGGTACTTGGGATAAAAAAAAATGAACAAGAATGACACAGTTACTATCTTCACCAAACTAAAAGTCCAAAGGAGAAGAAATTAGCCTCATTACAACAGCTCTGGTAAAAGCTCTGTTGGAATGAGAGGATACCATATGTACTTATATCAGGGACACTTATGTATTCAAGAATAGGCAAGGAAGGCTTCCCAGGGGAGTGTCTTTAAAGAAACAATCTGAATGATGTGTAAACTGAAAAGAACTGATGGAGGAGGGTCTTTGGGTAAAGAGTGTCCAAGTAAGGATATCAGAATTTGTAAAATTTTTATAGCGAAAGAGAATATGACACATTTGAAAAATTTAAAAATTTTCTCTATGGTTGAAATACAGAATATAGAAATGAGAATGATCAAGTGGATCTGGAGAGAAATCAAATATTTTCTCTTCTATATTTATCTTCGATGGTTAGAGAGAGTTCACTGAAGTTAGTGCTTATGAAAGAAAGAAACAAGCCCAAGAATAATATGCAATGCACAAATAAAGATGATTATTCTGCTCATCCTTTAATACACTGTATTAAATCCTGACATTCAGTGGGGTATCTGAACAACTTGTGTGATGCTGTACTGGACCAGAACAGGGCCATTAGCAGCGTTCAGACGGATGAAGGGACATAGACATTTTTATGATATATTTAGCAGGATTTGGTCATTGATTAGAAAGATAAGTGGAAAGGGATGCAATTAAGATGTTGTTGCTTTATTAGGAAGGCACAGATGGTGGTTCCTAAGTGGTCTTTCTGTTTACCTGCAATTACCCAGTAAACAAATCTCATAATGTTTATGTTTATACATATTTTAATTTAATATTAAAAGTGAAAATACCTTTAAAAACATAATAGTAATGTATATCTGGTCCTCTTTGTTGGTGGTTAGCGAAGCCTTGGGTAAAAGACCCAGAAAGTATTTATTTTACTCTACTGGCTGTGGCAAAATTTGCTATTTGTATTAGATAATACTGGATTTGAATAATACTTGGGCACCTATTTGACAAGTTTTATGTAATTTAGTCATTGCATGTTACTATGAAAAATAATAATTTACATTGATATAGCACTTTATATTTCTTTTCAAAGATCTTCATTCATTATTTCATTTTATACTCACTTGAAAGTTTTGAAAGGCAAAATTATCCCCATTAGGTAGATGCAAACATGCTGGCTCATAAAGGTTTAATACCCGTAAGCTCATCCATGCTGCAGGCAGCAGAACATGGACAGAGACGGGTCTTTGTTCAGAGACAAGAGTTAAGCATTATTTTTAAAGTAGGTGACAGTTTTCAGATAGCTTTCAGAAGGGCAATGGTATACACTGCATGAGTGGAGACTCCAGGATTTAAAAAGGATAAGTAGGATAGAAGTTCACACATGAATTGCTAACTAGGTAACAAATCACTTCATTATAATTTGGAAGGTCATGGTAATTTTCCTTAATGTATGTACAACCTATTTCTATTCAAATAAAGTGAAATAGAGGGTTGATCATTTGTCTCTCAAATATTACTAAGTAAAAGACCATTAAAGTCATCCAGGCAGTATTTTACCTTTTATTCCTTAGGGTTATTTTTGGTTTTGCTTTTTATTTTGGCTCGCATTGCTCCTTTAGATGATAAATATCCTCTGTGCTTAAAGGTGGAAACATTATTTTCTACTGCTTGTGTGTTTGCCTGAAGAGCTTATACAATACTGAGTTGATTGCACTCAAAACTGTTAGGAGTTTAGGAGCTCAGAGACACAAATGTGTAAAAAAAATGCCGTTCACCACCAAGCTTAGCTTTAGAAGGGAACTTGCTGAGAAAATGCTTATAGCAATGAAAAGACATTATTCAGCTCTGTGAGGTGCTAGCTGGAAAGCTACTATGTCATTGCTTGAAGGACTGTATTTGTTTATAGATGGGCAATTACAAGTGGCTTTGGGGGCTGAAATTTTGTGAAATTATCCACTTATATAGGTCTCCTGGTTGGCCTACTTATATACATAAAGACAGGTTTTCTTGCCCTGAGGGCCAGAGAACTGATGATAAAGAAAAATGTGACTGTTAAATAAGATAAATGATTACTGATGACCACAGTTGGCTTTTTGTTGGGTTTAACCAGTTTGAAGAATAAATTAGTGGTGCTTTGAAAGTTATGAAATATAATTCCTTGTATAAAAGCCAATTGATTTTTATTTTCTAAAGAATAAAATGAATGATAGTTAATCAAATACAGAATTTAATTATTGTTATATGTTAAAAAACAACCACATGCATACACAAACATATAGCTTACATGTGCATATGCTTATTATATAGTTTCTTCTTTTATTGTTATTATCATTATTATTATTTTATTATATAGTTTCTAAGTGATCTCTAAGGAGCCAAAGCCTATCCTGCATATATTAGCAAGCTGAGAACCTTAACTGGACAGTAGCCCATTGGTATATTTGCAAATGGGGTTAGAGGGACGAGATGGTGGGAAATAAAAACTAAGTGCCAGACTTGAGAGTAGAAGAGCATCTTGTTATATTATTTCTTAACTGGGTTTGACTGTGTAAGACTTTGAAAGAGGAATTATTTAGGAGAAATAAATCTTATTCTCCTGGATAGGAAATTTTAGAAATAGCATGTGTAATGACTCTGTTAATAGAAGTGTCATGTTAAGTACCATGGGCTTTCTTACGTTACTGAGATTCAAGGAAAAATTCCATAACTAGTGAGTCAGAAAGCTTGACTTTTACTGAAAACTGATTAAATAAGAGGGAGAAGACTGCCAGCTAATTAGTTTGTTGGACTTATATGGACATTATCTTGAAAGCCCATGATGGGAAACTTCAACTACATGGTCAGGCCTTAGAACTGTTTTGATCCAAAACTAATTTCCTCAAGTGAGTAGTTAGAAATTGCTTTCTTATAACAATTTCAAAAGGAATGAAATAGAGGAAAGAAGTGGGTTCATAAAATGAAGGGCACATGGTCTGAAACACACACACACGCGCGCACACACACACACACACACACACACACACACACGTTAGTCCCTCCATAGCAGGTAGAAGAGTTTTGGGGAAGGGAATAAGAAAGAGAAAAACATCGGCGATCCCTATTCTTGTTTTTAAATATTTATATTTAAATTCCCCAGAAAAATTGTTATCTTTATTCATTTTTAAAGAGAATAAATTTATATATGATGGTATGTGAGCTATTTTAAAAAACACTGTAGAATAACCACCAATGAAGACATTTTTTAGTTTGGAGACTTCTGTTTATTCACAAGGCATTTTCTTCCTAATAAACTTAGTGCTTCTTTGATCCATTCCACACGCTCTGATATGATTGCACTGTCCAGTCTAAGATTTAAAAAATGTCGCTTAACTGGATATCTGTTGATGAGAGAACTCAAAGGAGCTGTAATGCTAAGATTCATTTACAGTGATAACCGACATTACTGTTTGAGCATTTGGTGAGAAGATGAAGCTGTCTTCCTTTTTTGAGAGGAAATTGACTGAGTATAAGTGCCCTCTGAATATTCTATAGGACCCCATTTCCACCCTATTTCCTCACTGTGTTCCCTGCAGTGGTGACAGCCATGCTGAAATTCAGTGCCCAGGATTTCAATTGCTGTATCCAGATTCTTGAACTATCTCTTAACTGTCTGTACTCTCTGAGTATTCTGACAAGATTCAGGAGGGCAACATCAGGCTGGGAAAGGACACTTTTCCATGGATTCTGCTTTAGCTTGCCCAGGTTCATGAGCTCTTAGGGTTGTTCTTTTGTGATTCCTTTCTCCATGAAGTCTCCACCCAAAGCAGTCATGAAGGTATCAAGAGGTACCAGAGTGAAAATGAAGTTTATAAATATGACTTTTTTTCTGAAAATAGACACCAGTCTGCGTGAGATATTATTTCAGTATCTTATTAAAAGCAAAAGGTTTTATGAACCCCCTTTCTTTTAATAGGTGGTACCTTTCTACTAAATCTCAACTGGCTCTGACAAATACTTCTAAATTTGCTTTAAACATATTTCTTTGAATCCAAGACACCGGTGGTTTTAAGATTATACATTGTGATGTATAAGTTAGAAAAAAAGATGACCTAATACTAAGAACCTGTGGTCCCAAGACTTAACTGCTTCTCTATTTTAGAGCAAACGTGCATTCTAGAATAGAGGAGATACAATATTGCTAACCTCCTCTGCACCCAAATCCAGGTTTTTCTAGGTGGTGAGGCCTAAACACATAGATCCCTCAAATGAGCTATAAACTTATCATGAATGTAGCCATTTTGGAAAGGTAGAATTTTCAGAATGTTTAACAGAAAAAAGGTTTCAGCCTTCTGAGTAGCATATGTGGATTTAAGGGGTAGACATTTCATTCCTTGAGTTCTACAAATTGAGTTCATTGTCTTGTGCTTTACACTGGATCTTCTCTGTCTCCACCCTGCCCCAGCCTGTAGAAGTCAGGTAACGTACGGAAGTTGTTACAGGGACCTCATCTTCTTTTCACTGGCCCTGCATGACAGTATGTGGATGTGTGGGGGCAGATCATGGCAATTTTTTTTCCCACTTGGACACTTTGTGTGATAATAAAAGTGGGTTTCTGATAAGATACAATTAATCTCAGTCATTTCTTCCTTAGCCCTCTTCAGAAGTTCTTCATGGGAGAGAGTACCTAGTTCCCAAGGCTTCCGACTTGGGGTCTGTGCTGGGTTGTGATCTTCGTTGATGATGTCTTCTGCTTTTAACAGTTGCTAGAAAACTGCCTCTTTCCTCCTAATCAATACCACTTATTCATTTAACAGTTCTGGTCGGGTGCCTTCTGTGCTCCAGCCACCATTATGTTATAGATCATATAGAACATTGTTACTATAGGTAATAAGAATTTACTGTATTTGGGCAAAGACTTGAAAGACAGTGACAAGTGAGCCATGTGGATTTCTGATGGAAGACTGTTCCAGTGAGGGTACAGCAAGGGCACAGGCCTGCAGCAGGAACATGCATAGCGCCTTTGAGGAACGTGGCTGTGAGGAGTTCGCTGGTATGGCTGGAGTAGAGTGAACAGGAAGAGAGTGGTAGGAAATAAGAGCAGGGAAGTTGAGGAGAGGATAGGCCAATGTGAAAGCCTCAATTTTTTCCCTGAGTGAGATGGAAAGGCACTGAAGGAATTTGTGCAAAAAGGTAACATATTCAGATTTTCTTTTAAAAGAATCTCTTAAGTCTACATGGAGAAAAAAGAAAAAACTGCATCACGGAAGGGGGGAAGCAGTGAGACCTGTAGAAGGTTAATGCAGAAATCAACGAACAAGGTCATGGTGGCTTGTGCTGGGGATCTGACAGTGAAGGTGGCAAGTGGTGGTCAGGTCCAGGACATATTTTGTAGGGAAAGCTGCCAAGTTTAGATTGACTATGGGAATGGAGAATGGAGAAAGATGACTCAGAGGTGTTTGGCCTGACTAGCCTGAACAACAAAGTTGCCATTGACTGAGATGGAAAAGCCATGTGGGAAGAGCAGTTTGAGAAGGAGAGTTAGGATCCTGTTCAGTTTCTGACATGTTAAATTTGAGATGCCTATTTAGTACTCAAATAGAGCTTTTTGCTATTTAATACTGTATGAAGATATTTTCAGAATAGATAATATTTAGAGAATGAGGTTTGTTACTCTAAATAGCCTTCTGTTTGTACATTTCACACATTTATGGCATGCAAGAGGGTGAACTTGACACTAGATACCTCTTGCCATGTATACAGGGTATAAGAGGTTGACCTCTGATGATGGCTTTGTAAACTGCAGTGAGTCACGAATACTGATTATACAAGTTTTTTATTTCATTCTCTTGGCCACGATATCAGTTTCCATGAAATGTACCCACACAACAACCACTCATTACTTCCAATTAGTAATAGTTACTTATATGTCTAATCCTGTTAATACTCTTTTCTAACATTGCCGCTCTTTCCTTTATCAATTATTCTAAATTATGATGAGCTGTTAAAGCTATTTAATTCTATTTAGGTGTTTGTGTCTTTAAACCTTATTCCACATTTAAATATGTGAGTGTATATTAATAATTTTTAAATATTTTTCATGTTACTTGAATTGCTCTATTTAAAAAAAATAGAATGCTTGGATCATATGCTGTGGTATGGTCCTCCATTATCCAGTCTAAAGAAAGTCTTGGAAAATTCAGCTGTTTCCCCACAACTTACTTAATGGCAGAATCTGACTTGTAGATGTAGCGTCAAGGGGACAATAAACAACTAGCCCAGGCCTTTCACGTAGAAGCAAATACTCTGGTGGTGCCTTGGTGGCTCAGTTAGTTAAGCATCAGACTCTCGATTTCAGCTCAGGTCATGACCTCAGAGTTGTGGGGTTGAGCCCTGTATCAGCTCTACGCTCAGTGGGAGTCTACTTGAGATTCTCTCTCTCTCCCTCTCTGTCTGTCCCTCCCCCCCGCTCTTGTGCGCACACATTTGCATACACTCTCTCAAATAATAAATAAATAAATCTTAAAAAAAAGAAGCAAATATTCTGTAGTAGACATAAATTTAGTGAAATATGACCTTGATAATCAGGTAAAAATTTGGGTAAAAAATGTTAGAGCTTATTCACATTTATGATTGTTCAATACAAGGATGAAAAAGGAAATAATTTACTGGTAATATAAAATTTTCTCAAGTCCTAATCTTGCATCCATAATCTCTTTAAGGTCGTATTAGCTCTTAATTAAATTCTAGTTCAACAACTGTAATTATTTACTTCATTAGTATTGAATTTTCATGTAATTTGCATTTTAAATTTGTTATTTTCCCAAACTTCTCTTTACTAGTTCTTTTTTTTTTTAAAAGATTTTATTTATTTATTCGACAGAGATAGAGACAGCCAGCGAGAGAGGGAACACAAGCAGGGGGAGTGGGAGAGGGAGAAGCAGGCTCATAGCGGAGGAGCCTGATGTGGGGCTCGATCCCACAACGCCGGGATCACGCCCTGAGCCGAAGGCAGACGCTTAACCGCTGTGCCACCCAGGCGCCCCATCTCTTTACTAGTTCTAATTTAAAATAAAAAATGTCATTGTTCTCTCTTCAGTTCCCTTCTTAAAATTTTAAAAACTCATTTAGTGAAGATAAAAAGCAAAAGTTTAGGGAGCAAAATGACATAAGTACATTAAACATGAAAAATTAGGTGGTACTAATAGTTTAGGCAGGATATGGTCTTTGGTGTAAGGGACATTTTGTTGGAGTAGAAGTGACAAACTTTTTTTTTTTTTTTTTTTTTTTTTTTTTTTTTTTTTTTTTTGCCTGTTGCAATTACTCAACTCTGCTATTGTAGCAAAAAAACAGCCATAGAAAATCTGTAAACTAATGGGCTGCATTCAATAAAACTTTATCTACAAAACAGGCATTAGCTGGATTTGGCCCATGGGCAGTAGTTTGCCAGTCTCTCTGTGTTAGAGGCCAAGTGCTTCATGTTGACCTTCAAATGTTCAGGATTTATCCAGATAACCGCCACTACTGTCAAAATTCCATCTGTCTATTTGATCTATGTGTTGTTTATAATTTCCTCCAGTGATTTTTATTTTACTCTGTATAACATCTTGAGGTAAAATGTTCCATGAGTATGTTCTACCTATGGAAAACACTTGAATCCTATTTTTTTTTTCTATTCATTTAATTGAACCCTTACGGAGCACTTGCTATACACCAGGAATGGTATTAGACACTAATCTGTCTCATATAATGTCTATTATTACTGTCTAATATAATGGTGTGATAATTGATGGGGGAAATTATGAAATGTTCAGAGATTAAATGGGGTGCCAGTGATGTCTTTCTAGAGAAAGTGATATCTAGGGAGAGAGCCAAACAGAAACTAACAGTTATTCACACAATGTGTGGCGCACAATGGTACAGAATGAGATATTCCTTGTATCTTTCATGTCCCAGATAAGAAATTCACCATTTATCCAAGGAGATCTGGCTTATTGTAGTGGAGAATGGTATTTAGAAACCAAAATCTGGGTGCTTATTGTTATGATCTGTCATTCTTGTATCACACTGTTTCATTATAAAGGCTTTGTGATGTATTCTAATATCTTTGTGTGGATCCTTTCGTAGTTCTTTCATTTTAGTGTTTCTTTAGCTACTTTTACATGTATTTTTGCTTTTTTCCTATGAACTTTAGTATCAGCTTGTCTAACCACAGGGGAAAAAAAACTTTTTTGTTATTTTTTACTGGCACTTCATTATATTTATAAATTAACTTAGGGAGAACTGACATCTTGATAATGTGGTCATATCCAAGAAAAAGAGATTATCTGTCCACTTGCTACTATCTATTTTTCTGGTTTTAAAGTTTTTAAACACAGGAAATAACCAATTATTAAGTTTATTCCTAAATATTTTATCTTTATCATTATTACTATATTTGTATGCTTTCCCTTCGTTTTTTCTTTTAACTGGTTGTTATTAGTGTATATAGAGGTCATTGATTTTTACATGTTAAGCTTATATTCTGCTACCTTGCTGAATTATGTTTGTGTTTTTTGTCATTTTTATTATTGATTTTCTAGTGTTTCCCAGGCAGAGTATCATGCTATTGGTAAATACATACAGTTTTGCTTCTTTTAAATTTTTTATGCCTCTAACTGATGCCTCCAGTACATTACTAAATAGTAGTGGATATAATGGGTATCTTTGTCCTGTCTCTGATCTTTGTGAAAATCCTTACAGTGTTTTCTCTTTAGATAAGATAATGACCAGAGGATTGAGTAATATATATTATTACTTTAAGGATGTATCCAATCATTTCTATTTTCATGAATTTACTATTAGAAATGGGTTTTGAATTTTGCCAAAGACTTTTTCAACATTTATGGAGAAAAACAACATTTTTTCTTTTTAGACCAAATAATTTGATGAGTTATAGCAATAGATTTCCTAATATTGGGCTTTCCTTGTATTCTTAGCTTAAATTCCACTTGGTTATGACATTATTTTCATAATGGAGTGTCAGAATCTCTCTGCTAATATTTAGGAATTTTCCGTTGGTGTTCGTAAGTGATATTGATTTGTAATTTTCTTTTTTGCATGTGATGAATCGATCAGGTATAAGGTTCAAAGTTATATTTGCTTCATTAAAATAATTTGGAAGGTTTCCTTAATTTTCTATACCCTGAAGCAATTTATATAGCATTGGAAATATCTAGACTCTAAAGATGTGGTAAAATTTCCCCATAGAATCATCTGAATCTGGGGTGTGTGTGTGTGTATGTGTGTATGTGTGAGATAGTTCCTTGACAACTTTCTGTTTCTTCTATAGAAATTTGATCTACTTTCTATTTCCATTAAGCTCAGTTTTGATAGATGATATTTTCCTATAAATCCACTTCATGCAGATTTATAAATTTATTTGCATAGGTCTACAAAGTAGCTTCTTGAGATTTTTTAAACTTCATTTGTACCAATAATTATTTCTCTCATTATTTCTAATTTTGCATATTTGTGTTTTCTCTTCTTTATCTTAATTAAATGAGTAGTTTATATTTTCATTGTATTTTCTGAAAGAATTAGAATTTTGGTTTATTAACTTATCTACAGTTTTTATTTTTTTAACCTCATTATTTTTTTTAATCTTTTTTATTTCCTTTCTTGTGCTTTCTTTTTGTTTACTTAAGTTCATTTTTTCGTAGGTTTTTAAAGTGGGAATTTAGTCCACTTATTTTCATTTTTTTTAATAATAATTTTTTATTATGTTATGTTAGTCACCATACAGTATATCCTTAGTTTTTGATGTAAAGTTCCATGATTCATTACTTGCGTATAACACCCAGTGCACCATGCAATACGTGCCCTCCTTACTACCCATCACTGGTCTATCCCATTCCCCCACCCCCCTCCCCTCTGAGGCCCTCAGTTTGTTTCTCAGAGTCCATAGTCTCTCATGCTTCATTCCCCCTTCTGTTTGCCCTCTGCTTCGTTCTTTTATTCTACTGATAGAGAGATTTAAAAATTAGTATTTTCCTTTGTTTTCTTTAAATGCATTCTACAGATATGGTGTAGGAGATATATACTGATCCTTGCAACAACATGGATGAATCTCAAAAACATGCTGTCTGAAAGTAGGCAGACCTAATAAACACGTTCTATGTGATCTGGTTATATGATATTCAAGAAAAGGCAAATAATCTATATTTATAGAAATTAAATCAGTAGTTGCTGATGCTGGGTGGGTAGTAAGGATAATGACTGCAAAAGGGTGTGAGATGTATTTGTATTAGGATGATTATACAGATATATAAATTTGTCAAAACATGAAATGTACCCATAACAGTATGCTTTTGGGTGCATTTTATTACATGTAACTTCATGTAACTTTATCTCATAATTCTAATTAAAAATAAGTATGAGTATGCCTCATTATGAAAATGGAAAGTTATGCTGTTATCATGTCTACTTAGATTTGTAAGATTCTCAGATTTCTGGTTGGACTACTTTCTTCATCTGACATTTGTGTAAAGACCATAGAGAAATTACTAGCATTTTTTTTTGAGAAGAGAAATACAGCAACAATTTTCTCTCACACTTTAAACTCTGTATAGTGAAGTTTATCCAAATTTACCTCCTTTTTGGAGATAATTAAAACTTGTTTCAGTTTTATTTATTTGATCTTAGCTTAAAAAGGATCATGTTCAACTTATTAATTTTATGATCGTTCCTTGTGAGAAACATATTTTTCATGACGCCCCAATTTTCTCAACTGTAAAATGAGGATAATATTACTTAGCTTGTATTATTATATGAAAATTAAATGATGTAATATTTATAAAACTCAGCCTGGTATTTACATTAAATAAATGATAAAAAATTTTAGCAAACAGTATTCTCAGTAAAGTTAAGGACAAAACACTACTATTATTATCTAGTGGACATGACTGTGTTCTTGGCTTTATTTGGAACAAAAAGCATTTGGGAATAGAGTAACAGTACTATAATTACCTAGTTAATACAATTAAACTAGAGACAGAAATGAGGTATAAAATGTGCAAATTAAGAAGCGAGTCATTATTTTGTGTGTAAATTTTTTTTTTTTTAAGATTTTATTCTTAAGTAATCCCTACATCCAATGTAGGGCCTGAACTCAGGAACCCAAGATCAAGAGTCATGTGCTCCACTGACAGAGCCAGCCAGGTGTCCCTTGAGTCATTATTTTGTGAATGCTTATATAAATGGAAAATGTGAGAGAAATGAAATAAAAATTATTGGAAAATAGAGAATTCAGTGAGATTTGGTTGCAAAGATCCAAAAGTCAATGATAGCTTCCTATATACAAATAACAACCATTTAGGGATGCCTGGGTGGCTCAGTCTGCTAAGCTGCTGCCTTCAGATCAGGTCATGATCCTGGGGTCCAGGGATCCAGTCCTGCATTGGGCTCCATGCTCTGCAGGGAGCATCCTTTTCCCTCTGCCTCTCTCCCTCTGTCTCTCATGAATAAATAAATAAAATCTTAAAAAAAAAAAAACCCAAAAAACAAATAACAACCATTTAGAAAATGTAATGCAAGAAAAACAATAACAATGCCCATAACAGAAACAAGAAATAAACAACAAAATGTGCATATTTTATGAAAAAATTTTAAAAAACTCTATTGAATGACATGAGTTCAAGAAATTAGAAGGATATACTTTGTTGTGTAATGGAAAGATTTGCTGTTACAAGGACATCAATTCTTTCTGAATTATTAGATAAATTTCTTATAATTCCCAATGAAAATACATATAAGGTTGGTTTTTGAAACAAGGTGATTATTAAATTTCAATGGAAAAAGGAACATGTAAGAATAAGTCAGAAAATTTTGAAAATGAAAATGAATACTAACTCTGCTGTGAAAACCTACTATAAAGTTGAATAGTTCAATAATGATACAGGAATAGATAGATTAATGAGACAGAAAAGAGATTGATAGTGGGCTCGAATAAAAGTCTAATTTTATATATGAAATAAATGGAATTTTTAAGTCATTGAAAATGTTGAATGTTCAATCCCTGTATTGGACAAAGAGCTAGCCATTTTGAAAAAAAATAATAGAGGTACATCTCTACCTCACTTTTTAGTATTAATCTCATTTTTTTAAGGAAATCAAAGATTTAAGGATAAAAACGAAATTATAGGAATATCAAAGAAAGTATGAAAAATTAAAAAAATTAAATGAGACATCTCTAAGCCTGACCTCAAAACTAGAATGTTGATGTATTTATCTACAGAAAAATTAAATATATTTAGACATGAAAGAATATGTGAAAATAAAAATATAAATGACAAACATATGACAATGTGTCAATACTTAAAAATATATGTAAAGGTTTCCACAAATCAGGAAGCCAACCAGTAACATGGAAGTTCTATTTCTGGACATTTATCTTACAGACGTAATTTCTATTGTGTGCTAAATTATATGAAGAAAGTTATTGCAGCCTTGTAATATAAAAGAATGGAGACAAAAAATGTCAATCAATGGAGAAATAGATTAGTAAATGACCGAATTCTTAGGGAACATTATGTCATTGTGAAAAATTGAGACCTGTATGTGCTAATGTATGCACGGCGCACTACGTTGTATAAAATACGCTTCCACATGTAATAAAGGGCATGTGCGCGTGTGCCTGTGTACACACACACCTACACACATCTGTATGTCTAAAATATTTCCAAATTAGTAGTTAAGAACTGGAAATAGTGGTTGCTCTGGGGTCTGGGGGTCTGGGAACAGAGGTGGGCCAGTAATATTTTATTATATATACCTTTTGTATGAGTGTTCTATTGCATAATAAATTACCACAAACTTAAACAGTTTATTTTTATTTTTATTTGGGGGGGGGGCAGAGGCAGAAGGAGAATCTTAAGCAGGCTCCATGCCCCACTCAGAGCCCAATGTGAATCTTGATCTCACCACCCTGAGATCATGACCTGATCCGAAATCAGGAGTCCGACGCTCAACTGACTGAACCATGAAGGTGCCCCTTAAACAGTTTAAAACAACATCCATGTATTAGTTCAGTCTTTAGGTTAGATACCCAGTTATCTCAGATGAGTTCTTTTCTCTGGGTCTCATAAGGTCAAAATCAGTCTGGGTGGGCTATTGGCTGGTGACTCTAGGGAAAAGTCCCTTCCAAGCTCTTTTAGGTTATTGGTAGAATCCAGGTCCTTGAAGTTGTAGGTCTGAGGTCTTGTTTCCTTCCTGTCAGTTAGCTAGGCTGTTTTTTGCTTCTAGAGGCTGCCCAGATTCCTCTTATATGGCTCTATCCATCTTCAAATCAGCTATGATGAATTGAGCCTTTGTCATACTTCAAATTTCTTTGACTTCCTCTTTCCCTACCAGCCTGATGAAATTTATTTTTATACAGTTCATGAGATTATATTAGACTCGTATAATTTCCCTTTTCCATATACTATAACATAATCACTGGGTGGCAAAGGTCATGGGCCACTCTGAACTTTTGCCTACCATATTTCTATATGGTTCAATTTTTTCCATGAGAATATATTATTCTCCTAACATAAAAACCTGTTAATAAAAAGATTATACAGAAAAATTTTGAAACAACTTCTAATTATCCGGAGTTTTTTGTTTTTTGTTTTTTTGACTCCAAATTGCCATTTATTGTGTTTTGTATAATAGTATATAGAAACTACCTCCCATTTGTGGAATGTTAAGCTGACACTTCATTTTTATTTTATTTTATTTCTTTTAAATTTTTTTTATTATATTATGTTAGTCACCGTACAGTACATCCCTGGTTTCTGATGTAAAGTCCGATGATTCATTAGTTGCATATAACACCCAGCGCACCATGCAATACATGCCCTCCTTACTACCCATCACCAGTCTATAATTATTCTGAGTTTAAAATAGAATGATAATAACGTGTTCCAAGGAAAAAGGATGAAATAAGATAATATATGTGAAAATGTTTTTTAAATGTTTAAGTCATCAACAAATTTTAGTTATACTTATTTTAACTATTGCTATTATTATTATTATTATTACAAACATGTAAGTCAGACCATTGCATAGTATTAATGTGAGAATACAGTAATTCTATTAAAGGTAGTGATAAGCAGTCATGATGAATGATTAAATGTATACAAAGATTATGGTCTAGAAACAGAGCATATTTAACCTTAGATTCATATGGAAAAAAGGGATAGCCAATGGTCCTCTAGTATAGCAGTTTTTAAAGTTTCCACAGATGTAAAACTTTTCATCCAATGCTATTTTAATATCAGGCGAGGCCCTTGCAGTTATGGCAGCCATTATCAAGATCACATATTTTTATTTGGTTCCGGAGTCTTGAAATTTCATGGGACAGGTATTGTCAGATATTGGAAACTATCGGGGTCTCATCTTTATTTTACATGAAGAACTTAATTAAAATTGCTTTTGATATTTAGAAAATGGGTAACATAAGGTTAGTAGGAATTAAGGAGGAGATCACAAAAATGGCATGGCAATGCAATATTTCTTTAAAATATGTGTACAATATATGTTTGGGAGAGAAATCAAACATTGCAGGCTTTGGAACTTCCATCTTATTAGGAAGAATTTGGCTAATGTGGGGGAGTAATGGTGGGAGAAGAGGTTCTACCATGTTCTGATGGCTTCCGCTGGGTTCTGATGTGGAATTTTGGGGAGAGGAGGTCAGAACTCCTGAATCCAGCCTGGGCACTGGAGTGTAGGAATGAATATGGAGATGTAGAGCTATGTACATAAATGAAGGTCGAAGTTGTGTTTTGTTGTTGTTGTTTTCCCCCAAATGTAGGAGGTGATAGAAGAAACTATTGTGTTCATCTGTCCTTTATGTGTGTTGCTCTTTTATTCATTTGTTCTTTACTGGATCTGCAGGTTTGCTTGGTTTCATTTCCTCTGTTGCCCTCCTGCTTGCTGCTGCAGGAACAGTACCTGTATATCTTGTTCTAAAACACCACCAACTATTCCTGTGGAGGCTCTGGCTCCTTACACCACATCCGGATTCAGACGAAGCACTGAACCACATTCATTTTCTTTTTTTTCCCTAAGAGTACTATTCCTGTGTTTGCAGCTTCCATTAATCTGAGAGTTCATTGGTGACAGGGATTATGCCAAATTTACTGTTTTACTCCTAACACTTAGTGTAGTACTGAGTAGTTTTGTTTTAAATAAATGACTAAACTAAAATATGTAGAAATGAGGCTAAAGGATTACAAAGCATAAAATTCTTACAATTCAGGTCCCACTGGAAAGACTAGAGAAGCAAGGCATTTGGACACATGAAATAAGTAATGTCAAAGAGAAGCAGGAGTAGATTTTGTGTTGGTTCAGTGAATAATAGGCTTTCATTTCTGGGATGTAAATGAGATCCTGTGTAGATTAATTGCCAAAATGGTCCTATTCCCTACCCCACCATCCGTTTACAATGCTTGCATCGCTCCCTTCAGCAAGTGGGGTCTTTTTCCTCACCTCTTAAATTTGGGCTGCACTTTTGACTCTCTTAGATACAAAGAATTCTGTGTAAGTGACTGTTTTGAGTATAAGCTTCAAGAAGCTTTGTACTTTCACCGCCTCTTGTAAACCCTTTTCTCTGCCATGAGAAGCAGCCTGGGACAGCCTGTGGCTGTGAAGGCTGGCCAGGTCATCCCAGCTGTGACCAGCCTCCAGCTGACCCATCTACTCATTGAAGAAACATGAGCAAGCCTAGGCAAAATCAGCTGAACCTGTTGAGATGAGCTGGACTACCCAGCATATCCATAGACTCATGATGGAGTAATAAATGGCTCCAATATGAAGCTACCAGACTGGGCGGGGGGGGGGGGTGTCATTACACAACAACAGCTAAGTGATCTAGAACATAAAGTAGCAAAGTCATTTGAGAACACTCATTGTGGTACAAAGTATTTTCTGATTTCTTTAAAGAGAGTGACTATAGTTTTTGTAAAAATGATGCACACAGCCATTATAAAAAAAAAAAACACACAAGTTTAAGCCATACTAAATAATACAAAAAAGTATAAAAATCACACCACCCATGGTTATATATGTTTATATTTACTTTATAGTTATGCATACATATTTCAAACTATATATTATATATCTATTTATAAGTGTAAATAACACCCCCTCACATTTTAAGAAATAATTTTATTCAAACTCTTTGGTTGTATATTTGATATCAATAATTTGTGTTTCTTTTATTGTTAGAGCCACTTTACGATTGCCTTTGGTTGTCCAGAGAACATCATGTTGACTGCAAGGTTATTTGAGATGCAGCACTCGGTGAAGCCTGTCTAATGCTATCATTGGAGGCTTTTGCCAAAGTGCTAAGTACGTATTTCCATATTATTAGGGGAGTTGTTTATTCATTTACCCTGTAGGTATATATTTGTGATTCAAAAATGTTGCTACTGAATATATTGATTTTAAGTCTTTTCAAGGCAAATGTTGATTGAATAATGAAATTTTTTATAAAAAGCAAATATATTAAAAACACATGGTACAAAGACATAAAACATTATCTTTGAACTTTGTATTGATCTTCCTCCCCAATCTCATACTCCTCTCTTCACTCTCAGAGATAACTTCACTCTTAGAGATATTAAATTTGTTTTTTTCCATGCATTTCTTCTTAAACTTGTTTATTTATTTATTTTTCTCTCAGGAACATTACTCCTGAGATTGGCCCTTGGTATCATGTATACCTATAATTCATTATTTTATTAATTTACATTACTGTTTGTTATTCCATTACATAAATACAACATGATCTATTTATACGTTTGTACTAGGGAAATAATGCTAATTGCTACCACAATCTTAACATCACAGCTGCTAAATATAAGGTCATTTGTCTCTCGTTTCACAGTCTGATCCAGATCTGTTTGTGAATGTGGTAGGGGAAAGATAGTGAAGAGTGCTTGCTGCACGTAGCCATTCAGAGATCTGTCACAGTGTATCATGAGGCTACTCCATACTCATTACATAGCTTCAATACACCTGCATCATGGAGTCAGCAAGGAGAGAAAAAAAGGAGTGTAGAGAAGGCATACTTGCTTTTAACTGCTTGAAACATAGAATGCTCACTTTCTTAAGGAGAAATAGTTAAAGGTCCTGTTTTTATGCAAGGGGGCTTGAAAATGTGTGTGTGTGTGTAGTCAGAGGATAAAAAATTGTTTAATGATCACATAGCACTGTTACTTTCATAGCTATCTCTTCCAATCATGGGATATACATTTTATTCTTATATCCACACTCACCTTCTGTCTAAGAGAGGTATCTAAAGTCCTATCAAAGCCAAAAATCCATATCGTACTCTGTCTTCTCCACAAGGCTGTCGTAAAGGGCTTTGGTCCGTCCAGCTTCTATGTTGTGTCTTACTGTTTGGTTTCTAGAAGAGATCATATTCTCCAGTTCTTCCGGCCCCACTTATTGATTCTGTCGCACCCTTTGCAGACCAGCACATTCTCTCCTGGGCTTATCTGTTTCTTGTAAGAGTTAGCTGCTCTCTTGTAATGGCATTCTCTCTAACCATTTTCCACTATGCATAAGGCTCATCGTTTTTTCATCTCTGATATTAGGTTTCTCACCACTCAAAATACAACAGCTCAGCTGATAACATATATTTAAGGATTTGTTAAGGCAATATCTCACTTCAAAGTACAAATTACTATATTAGAATAAGCTAATATTGCTAAAAAAAACTATGGTGAAAACCTAAGTAGTTTAATATGCTTGTTTCTTATTTCTAATATGCTTATTTACTCGCATCTCAGTCTAATTGATGTTTGGTGGGTGTTGCTCCCTGTGGTGATACAAGGGATCAGCTTCTCACTTCCGTGGCACTGCCATGTTCAACACGTGGCACATGAAGGATAGAGGAAAATATGCAAGAAGGCATGTGGGCAGTTGATCATTTTTATCATTTCCATCCACAATGCCTATATATTATAAGAAGTCTAAAATGATAAAGATCAAGTGTTTCTCTCTGGCAGGTGGCTTTATGAGTTTTTAAAAATTTTCTTTTTTGTTTCTTTGCCTTGTTTCTTCTTTGGTTGTTCCAGGATTCCTAGAGAAACATTATATCCCTTTTGTATTGAAGAGAAAATTCTAATTGAATAACTCGCCTCAGAAATAAAGGAGTGAATTTTACCATATAAGTTAATCATTAAATACTAAACTGGTTAGGAAAGTGACATCTGGAAAAACCTTTTGACTATTTGGATATTCTAAGTAAAAATTTTATGTATCTCTTCACTATGGCAGTTGTTAACCTTTGATTGGTCTCTGGTTTTAAAAGGGGACATTGAAAAATATTAACAATAATAACACCTTTTGTTATTGTCATTTGCCTTTACTTACCTGCTCTGTGCATTCTTGAATCTTTTGTTTTTATGTTTCTTAGAGAAACTTCAGACTTTGTTCAATAAAGTCTTCACTTCAATGTAAAAAAATATTTAATGCCTGTTGTATGCTTATCGCAGTGTGAGTTAAAGTAGAAGCTTAGGACCTGTTTTCTTGGGTTCCACACAAAATGAAAACCATTTTATGTGAGGTGGAGAAGAAAGAAAGCAACCAAGTATGAAAAATCATAATAGGCAAATTAGCATTTAAATGGAAAGTTACAGGTGTGGAAGAATTCTCCTTTTTAGGATTTTAAAACATGTGTCCTTGATTCCCCCTTTCACTTGGCTTTACATCTCTCACAAATTTTATTTTTATTGCCAACGCACTGAAATGTGTAACTCCATTCAGTGACATCAGGAGTCAGTTTACACTTTGGCAGGTATTAAGCAAATTTTGTTGTTCTTAGTATTGGCCAGAGTGGACATTGTTCTTTGTGACTTATTTCTTA
The DNA here is from genome assembly GCF_017311325.1 of Ursus maritimus. Taxonomy (NCBI): domain Eukaryota; kingdom Metazoa; phylum Chordata; class Mammalia; order Carnivora; family Ursidae; genus Ursus; species Ursus maritimus. The sequence continues at coordinate 281,647 of NW_024423453.1, forward strand.
TTACAGCATATAGCAGAAGCAAGAAATAATCTTTATTATGTTTTGTGTAGCAATATGGGAGGATGCAAGAGACCTTGAAAATTTGATTAGAATATGCCCCCAATCTCTTGCTTCATTTCTTCTGTGGTTGCTGTGCTTATCCTGTTATCTGGGGGAGGCTGGAAGGGGTGTGGACCCAGATCTAAACTCAGAAAAGAAGATCCAGCTACAAGAAATAGGAAGAAGTCCAGAAATGAGAAAAATCTCCAGGATGGTGGACCAATTATATTTAAAAAATACTTTTTGCTTCAAATACTTATGAAAAATGCTGAGCTAAGTCTAATAGAAGATTTTGCATATATATATATATATGGGTTTTAAGTAAAGATAGTTAACTTACTCTTTTCATGGTGTCAACTATATCTGAATACAAATAATGATGAAGTTCTTAAGATAAAGTAACTAATGTGGGAATAAATCATGAGAAGTTCCCTAACAAAGCATCTGAATGTAAAATTAATTTGCTGGCCAAATCAAGCTTCTTATGTTTACAGTTATATGTTGTCTAAATTTCTACCATGAAACTGGCAATGTATAAGACAGGTAACTCTGATCCTGACAACAATTTTACAATGGGGTACCTATATATTATGAAAATACCGTGTCAGTGTATGACTTGAATGTTAAAAAACTATTTTAGGTAGCTACACAGATAACTTTCATAGCTTTGTATTTTCTCTTGTAGCAATAAAAAATGTCTTCAACACATGCATTATATGTTTGTATACATTTGTCTCTGATTTATATTATTGACACCTATGAATCAGTTCTAAAAACAACTTCTGAACTTGGTTTTAGATCAAGAACCCTTTTAAGAACATGATGAAAGTTATACAGCTCCTCTCCAGGAATATGCATACCTTTTTATAGAAAATTTCTTGTAGACCCTATGCCAGAAGCCCCTTTATGGATCTGGTGTTAGGAAATTACTCTCAATCATGGTTTTCCTGGTTGGTTTTTAACAGGTTTGGGGTGTTGCCCAACTGCACTATGGTATTCCCTTTTCTGCGCTTAGTGCTGTCTACAGCAAATAATGTGGAGGAGGGAGAAAAGTATGGAGTGTGAGGCTGCATTTCTCTCTGGAATAAGAATAGAAAGCCATTTACTTATTTATGTATCCATTAAACAAACATTGAGCAGATAGTTATTATATAGAAAGCACTTCTGTAGGCACTGCAGGACATATAAGACAATCTACAAGAAGAATCACAGAAGTGTTATTCACATTCGTTATTTAAAAACCAGAGATTCCAAATATTAAAAAGATAGAATTATATTAATTACAATTGTTTATACTGAATGGCATGTTTTATGTAGAAAATTCCTTGTAAACTGAAAAATGTCCTTCAAATTGTTATTTTTATTTTTACCTTGATGTTGGGAAACCAAAGCCAGTGAGGACCCACAGTAAGCAAAGGAGACATGAGACTTTCATATAGGAAGTAGGGTTTATAAAGTCACAGAAACCCCTAAAACAAACTTGATCTAAGGCGGAATAATGATCTGTTTATGGAGTTGTTAACTGTAAGACTTAGCAGATACTTTCTGAATGATGGCATAAATTGATGTGTAGTAGACATTTTATTGACATATAAAGTTTAAGAAAGCCAATTATAAAAATCTAGTTGAAAAATACACCTTAGCTGCAGAATATCTGTGGGTCCATACTCTCACAAAGGTATTATTTCATGAGAAATAATTATGCAGGAAAATTAAGGCAAAACTACCAGAAACTTTCACACCTGGCAAAATGTGTTATGGTAGATTTCCTAAAAATACTGTTAAAAATCTAACCTTGATAACCACAAGGAAACTAATGAAAGAACGCTCGAATTGATTACAGGAAATATGCATTTCTATCAGTTTTCTAGGGCTGCCATAATAAATTGTCATAAACTTGTTGACTTAAAACAACAGAAACTTATTCTTTCACAGTTCTAGGGGCTAGAAATCCAAGTTAAGATGTTGGCAGAGCCATGTTTCCTCTGAAGGCTCTAGGGAAGAATCCTTCCTTGCCTCCTCTTGGCTTCTGGAGTCTCCAGTCAATTGGTGGTTTTGGCTTGTAGCTGCATCACTCCAATCTCTGCCTCTAATTCACATGGCGTTTTTCTTTACATCTCTCTGTGTCTTCTTTAATGTCTCTGTATAAAAGATCCTCCCTAACCTGGCATGATTTCACCTCAAGAGTCTACCTTGTATCTGCAAAGATCCTTATTCCAATGACATTCCATGTGGACATAACTTTTGGGGGACACTAACCCACTGTACCATACCACCGATTAAAAAAAATTATATTGATTTACCTCTAGAAAGAGAGGACAACTATTTTATTATTTTTAAACTCAGAAATTATTTCCACAAATTAACCCATCTGAGGAGTACGTGAAAGTGAGATCATACATATTCATATCCCATAAAAGTTTCAAAATCTTGTCATATAATAATTCATGCACAAAGGCAAAAGATGTCTGGATAGGTCCTGGCACTGATAAAATAACGCGTGCTTATAGTTACTGCAATGGAACTTTCCAGTTGAACTCTAATATTCTGTAATTAAAGAGGTTATCTAAATCCATTTATGTTTTTAAGAATATCATATGGCAATAAGTGACTAAATCTTCAAAGCAATCTTTAAGACTTGCTTTGTTATCAAATGTGAATCCTCCTTTTGTTTCAGTGGACTAAATTTTATGACCATAATATCATCCTATTGCAATGACAGAAGCCCAAATAAACTAGTTTAAAATGGGAATTTATTGAATCATGCATGTAACTAAGAATCCCAAGAGCATGTCATTATCTTTAAAAACATATAGATTCAAAGAATGATATTTTTATTGCTCTATCTCTCCAGCCCATCTTTTTTCCATCACTTGGTTCTGTTTCTATGGTGTGTTGGCTTCTTATAAAAGATAGACTCTCTCCACATGGTGGGGAAAATGACGGCATAGCCACAGAGGTCTTCAGGATCCTATCATCCCAATCCAATGACCTACAACTGAGGAAAAAGATGACATCCATTTATACAGTTTCATAGAATGATTCTGATTGGCCTGGATTAGGTCATCTGCTAATTTTTAGGCCACTTATATGGTCCAGGGGATGAGATACTTTGTAAGAGTAGGCTTGCAATGTGTTATTGTGGTTGAGTTGTCAGTTCAGTCTGCTGGAACAAAGTACCACAGACTGGGGGGCTTATAAACAATAGAAACTCATTTCTCACGGTTCTAGAGCCTGGAAGTCTGAGATCAGGGTGCTAATATGGTCAAGTTCTGGTAAGAGCCAGCTTCTTTATTCTCACATGATGGAGAGCAGACCATAGAAGCAAGTTCTCTGATGACTCTTAAAAGATCACTACCATTCATGAGGGCTTCACCCTCATGACCTCATCTAGTCCTAATTACCTCCCAAAGGCCCCACCTCCTAAAACCCTTACATGGGGGATGGAATTTCAACATATGAAATTTGGGGGGTGGGCACAGATATTTGGAACATAACAGGGATTTAGTGGAATGTCGTGGCTGGTAGCGTGTAGTCACAAAATAGACTAAAGCTAAGTCAGCCATCTTGGAATCCAGTATGTGAAAGCATTAGTGCCAGGTTCTCACTAAAATAACATTAAACATTCTATATTGAACTGTTTGGAGATTCTCAAAGTATTGATAATGAACTTTCCAAATGCATGTCTAAATAAGTTTGCTTTTTTTTTTTTTTTTTTTGAGAAGCCTTGGGATAAAATCACTACACTTCCCCTAGCTCAGACATGACTTTTTGAAGTCTTCCTTATAACATATTTTAAAACATTGCTGTTAAGACTGGATTAACTGTGACATTTGGAAATGTCAGAGGTAATTTTGGCTATGGTAATACTGGCCAAAGCATTTTACCTATATAAAATTCAATTTTGAGGGCCTGATGTTTATGGCATTGCTAGACATCTCTTTGTCCTGTTTCCGCAAATAGGCTTTAGCACTGAAGCAATCCACTCCTTACAAAGCAATTATCATTAGAAAATGTCACTGCATTAATTGTAGGGTAAAAGAGGCAGAGATCTGATTAGCTGTTGATTCAGAAGAGGAGAGCTCATCCTAGTAGAGCAGATTGCCAAAAATTAAGAACTCATAGCCTGTTTTTCATTTTTGTTGAAGAAACTGTAGTAGAGGGTCTGATGTAAACAGTGGAACAGTTGATAGGATTTTCCAAAATTCCAGAGATACACAATAGGAAAAGAAATATTTGTAACATTTGTTTAAAAATAGTAATAACTGGTGTGTTTTGTTTTATCCAATTGATGCATTTCTGAACAAAGATGTAGATTGAATTGACTAGTAACTAATATTTATTGACTGGTTCTAGGAACCAGTTTCCGTGTCAAGTCCCTTACTAATTTAGTATTATTAAATCCTTGTAGCAGTTCTGTAACTCGTACAAATGTGGAACTCTGAGGCAAATTTTGTAAGTTTCCTAAGGTCACACTACTAAAGTGGAAATGAGATTCACACCCAGATCGATCTGCTTCAGTTTGTGGTATATTAGGCAAGCTTGCTAAAATTTACGTATCCCTAAATTGGATTCTTTTGTAAAGCGGTCATGTGTGTCATTATTCGTGTGTAGGTTTGATGCTCAATGAAATTAAATTGCATTGAAACCAATTGTTGATATACATCATACCTACTATTCTTTGACCTGAGTGTGCACATTCAAATAGGAGTAAAGATGAATTTTAAATACTTCTCTGGAGATGTATTAAAATTCCACTGGAGGGGCGCCTGGGTGGCTCAGAAGGTTAAGCATCTGTGTTCAGCCCAGGTCATGGTTTCAGGGTCCTGGAAACGAGCCCCGCTCAGTGGGGAGCCTGCCTCTCCCTTTCCCTCTGCCATTCCACCCTCCACCCCCGCTTATGCTCTCTGTCTCTCTCTATCTCTGTGTCAAATAAATAAATAAATAAATAAATAAATAAATAAAAATATTTTTTAAAAATTCCACTAAAGTTATGGTGGCCATATTTAGGAAAGATCAAATTTCATTTGAACTGTTGTTTATCTGAAATTCAAATTTAATTAGATATATTTTATCAGGCAGTCCTAATTTGAGTTCCTCCAACTTGAATCTCTTTGATATTTGTGTTCTGCTTAAATCCTATTTTCCTTTATTCCGTAGAGTATTATATATGCTCTACAGAATATATTATAGAGTATTATTTTGATACTCTAAAACTTTCAGACCAGGCCTTAAAGTGAGACATTCTTTATTTGAGGTTTTAAGTCTCAGTAGGTAAGCTCATCATCAGCTAGCACCTACTGAGAAGCCTGGGCACTCTGGAGAAACTGAGAGGTGGATGATATAGATGTGGTGGTCGTGTGCATTAGCAGAGGGATTCTACTGGGACAGAGGTTTGGATAATCAAAAGTAGATCATGAGCAATCAGGACTTCCAGGAGCTGCTTTGTCCAGCATCGGCTCCTCTTAGTGTTTAAGATAAAACACCCCCTTGGAAGACACAGGGTTCTACTAGAATACTGTACCAACAATTTGAAAGAAAAGCTCTTCACTCCTACGCACAGTAGTACATTTGGATAAGAATGGCTCTTGCTAATGAAGAGTGTCTAACTTATTTGAAGACATATTTATTGAAAATACTTAGACCATAATTTAATTTGATACATATCCACCTGCAAGCCCGTCCGGAAGAAAGAAGCTCCAGAGGAAACTTGACGTAACATGGTCTCACCTGTTAGAGACAGCTTGGCACAAACCCATGAGTAGCAACATAGTGAGAATACAGTGTTTGTGTTAATTCTATGACTTTGTGTGAGTCACACACGCACGTGCGTGTGTGCTCAAACACCCACACACGTGCACACACTCAGCTTCTGTCTGTAAACATCGATCTTAAATACAAACTTGAATTTTCTCAGATACTCCTCATGCCCATGCTGGACTACTTCCATATTCATCCTTGCATCTGAGTTTGGTCCTTCTCTTATCTGCATTCTCATTTTGGCTTTTCTGGATAGACACATGCATCTGGTCTTTGCCTCTAGACTTTAGTTTCTTCTAAAGAGATTTCAGACCCTGGGTGTTCATAAATTAAGTTGTGATAGATAATTTGAGGATAGTATACATAACAAGAAAGACCATAAAATTAGAGTGATGCAAGGCAGATTGTCAGAGAGTCACCTATAATATAATATATCACTGCATGGGAATTCTGGGAATAAGAATTCCATAGCTGTCCATGAACAATAAAGAATTATTTAAAGAAAACACTAAATCACCAAGATCCCACCTTCCAACCATGCACATTATGAGTTAAATTATCTTTGTTGCTATGTATTTAATTTCCTTACATGAGCATTCTGCAAATTGCTTTAAGAATAAGTAAATATTGTATAACACACTTTGAAAATCAACCAGTATAAATTTAAATAGAATGTAGCATGGCTTATTCTCTGTGACACAGTTTACTCTTTCTTTTTCTGTGAATTGTAAGGAAATTTCATAGGGGGATCATATTGGAATACAAATACTCATGGTCCTGTTAACCATAGCTACAGCAGGTGGAATAGCAAGTGTCATGTCCAGATCCCTGATGGTATGGAAAAAATTGTGAATTGTGACTTTATATGAAGCACATGTCACTTTTAGGACAAAGTCCAAAATTCCTAACATGACTTTTAAGGTCAGTCATAATATGGTGCCTGTTTATCTCTGTATATACCCCAGCCACACTGATCTACTACTGATCTACTCAATGACTCCCAGACTTGAAGTAGTTTTCCATCTTGGCTTTCCTGTAGTTTATTTCCCATGCCACTCAAAACCTACTTAGCTGTTAGGATTCAGCTTGCTTTGTGCTTGCTCTGTTCTTATCCCTACCTCTTCTGTATCTTTATATTATCTTCTTATAATAATGAGATTATTATAAGAATATCTTCTATATTTATCTGTGGGTATCTTTTGGTAAATGCCTCTTATTCTTCATTGTATACCTAAGGCCTATGAAATTTTTTCATCTCAGAGCAGGCACTCAAAAAACGATTTATTGAATTAATGGGGTATGCAAAGATGGACAGACCCAGCTGCAGCTGCTTAGAGAACATGTAGTTGGTAGAAAGACCATGGTATTCCAGGATATACACATGAATCACTAATCGCTAATGTGATTCAAATGTACTGACTCCAGTGTTCAGCCTCCGATTCTGCTGGGTACAATTTTAAAACAGGACTAAACACTTTATCATGCTTTGTACACATACACATTCACACCCACCCACAATCCCTACCCACGTAATCATTTTGTCTCCTGCAAGTATTTGGGAAGAGATCATCTCATTGTGTGAAATAGAAAGTATGAATGAGAAATAGATTTCTAGCTGCTCCTCTACAGGTGGATTCTTTTTTCCAGACTCTGCTAATAAAACCGTTGCCTTTCCTATCTCTACTTTCCAGCTTCCGAAATTTGGATTACATTTTTTTTCTGGTGACTTAGCCTCTCCCATTCTCTTTGCCCTTGTGGGTTTTACTTTTAAAAATTTTTTTCATGGACATTTTAGTTGATTTGGAAGACAGGTAGAAAAACATGTGTGTTAATTCTGTCATACTCCAATGGACATTTTCTGCTTCGGTATCTTATCTAGTTTTTACTTGACAAACATAACTTTCCCCTAATATTTCGGTAGTTTCGAAATATGTGCTGTTGTTGATAAACTGCATCTGGATGCAGGATGCATGGATGAGGCTATCATGTGTAGTATGGGGAAGTCTGCTTACAAGAGTTAATTATTCATTAAACTGTTTATTTTCATGAATGTTGTGAATCAGTTATATCCGCAGCTATTATTAAAATTATATAGACTTATTATTAAAGAAAGTATATTAAAAGCAAAATTAATAAAATCCCAAATTTTATCACTTCCTCATTACTATTTTACTATTATATATGTTCTTGAAGTTATTTATATTCACTCTATTTGTAAGACAGAAATAGCAGACAAAGGTCTACTACTGTGTATCTCTGCACAATGACATCACATTAGCAACTTGAAATGGGTTATGGTGGGAATATTTATGCCATGGGAATTTGCAAATGCTAAAAACGAAGCTATTTTTTTTCACTCCGAAACCTGGTTGTTAAATATTTACCAGCTTGCCACTATTATGTATTCTCCAAAATCAAGGAATCAAAGTATCCTCATCTGCACCCATCACCTTTTATTTAGATCTTGCCCGTAACCTTGAGGTTTTGTTTCAATTTCCTTCCTTTTCTCCTTCCTTCTTTCCCCCTATCTCTTTTCTTTAGTCCTACCTTTCCTCTATCTCATTCTTCCTCCTTTTTCCCCCTCCTTTCTTCAGAAGTGGAACTCTATATAATGAGTTGGGCAAGTATGGCTAGGAACGGCCAGATTGACTGGGATGAGACCATCTCTAGGGCTTCCTCTACTGCTGCTCCCGTCTTCTTAGAATGAAGGAAGATCACCATGAACTTTGTGTACTCTGCCTTAGATATTCTGATTTTATTCTCTAAGGTCACCCAATGTATTTGTTGAGGTGTCATATCCTCCCTCTGTATTCTCACCCCTCCTCACTGGCTTGGGTGATCTACCAAAAAACCTGATCTATTATTGACATAATTACTAATAATTTAATTTTTTGTGGGTAAATTAATTTTTCTTGGAAAAGGAATAATGCTATAGTGGATTAGACTTTAGTCTTTAAATTGACATGAAGAGAAATTAGACTAGTGGAGTGAACAAGGCAGAAATTTTCAAGAGATATACATATATATATTTATGTCTGTGTACGTGTGTTCTTGTGAGATGAGTATTGAAAAAAAACCCTTTTCTTGAGATATGTTGCTTTCCTTTTCTCAAGTATCAATTATGCATTAGAATAGGCAGTAAAATAATTTTAAAGTATTTTTTTCTCTTTAAAATGCAAAGCAATTCAATAAATATAGATATTATTAATTCATAAGCTAAATAGGAAGGATATAATGAGATTAATAGTAACATAAACCCTGAGAATTGAAAGAGACCTTAGTCATTAATTAGTTGTAGTAAACATTTTTGATGTTTTCCCATAATTCTTTCCCTATCTTCCACCACTTCCAAATAGGACACTGAATTTCTTTCTTTTTTTTTTTAATTTTATTTATTTATTTGACACAGAGAGAGACAGCCAGCAAGAGAGGGAACACAAGCAGGGGTAGTGGGAGAGGAAGAAGCAGGCTTCCCAGGGGAGCAGGGAGCCCGATGCGGGGCTCTATCCCAGGACCCTGGGATCAAGCCCTGGGCCGAAGGCAGATACTTAACAACTGAGCCACCCAGGCACCCCAGGACACTGAATTTCTTAGCCAAGAGGATTTGCTGTAATTAACACTATTCACAAGTTGTTGGGCCCTAAATGGTCTAAACCAATCACTTTAACTCAATCTTCTTGCTGAATGCTTGGTTTGTTAACTAAGTTAATGGTTGGGAGAAGACGAGCTTGCTTATCCTCTGAAAGTTGAGATGTATAGATGTGATACTTGGAACTCCTGGCACCATTTTTTACCACGATGAGGTCAAGCTGAAGATAAAGATGACACAGAGAGGAAGGCAGTGAGAAGACAAGTGGAACCATGTTTCTGATCAAATTACTCGTGAAGGTTGCCTCACATTTGGAATTCTCAGTCATGGAGGCAATGTATTTTTATATTTTAAATTTTAATCTGTTTTATTTCAGTTTTATGTCATCTGGAGGTGAAAAACTCCTAAATAATACCCTCTTCTAATGCTTTCTTTCCCTAAATGAAGAAATTTTGATTCAGAACACTTTAGGATCTATTGCTAAAGGTTCAGATCCACGACTTAACATTGTATTGTTGAGCTCCTAAAATGTGCCAAATTCTGTAGCTGGTTCTGTTTCTATGAAGATTCATCAGACATGCTCCTGCTGTCAAGGAACTTATGTTTCACTGGGAGAACATACATGCATTTATTATGTTATAAAGTTAAAAGTGCTTATAATAGAGGCACAGAGTGAAGTGAATGCATCACAGAAGACAACAATGATTCTGTTTAGGGTGGTGGAAAGAGTAGGAAGGAATGAAAAAGATGAAGAAGGAAGGAATAGGACCTTCCAGGAAGAAGCTTAACAAATTGAAAAGCTATAAATATGCACAGCATATGTGAAGATACCTTAATATATGGCCTGAGTATACATTGGATGTATGGTGGAGAAAGGAATAGAGAATGAGTTGGACATATGACATGGTAACTGGTATTGACTTAGGAAATGCAGGGGATTTTAGCAAATTTCAAATTGTATTTTTTTCTTAAGTATTCAAACTACGTGTTTATGTAGATCAGAATAAATATATTCCAAGGGAGCTTGATGTTCTCTATGCAGATGAAGACTCAATGCCATATTCTCTGTTCTAAGCAGTAAATTAAAAATAATTTTGAAGAAAAAGAATAAAAAATGTTTGCCATTTTAGTTTGGCATTTTGAGATCTGTAAACAAACTAATGTAAAGTAGATTAGTGCTACAATGAAGCAAACAAGGAATTGTGGGCTCACTCTCTAGGTCTTCTTTAGTTTAACATTCAGAAGGTATTTACTTTCTCTGATATTGGTTCCTTCATCTATAGAAATAAGGAGGTTGTCTTCTATTTTCTGAGACACCGTTTCCATTTCTGAAAATGTGTCACTTTATATGTTTTAACCTCATGCTTTTTAAAAATTTAAATTCACATAAATCAATGATCATGGAACAGAATAAAGCTAACTTGCTGCTTTGCTTAGAATTGTTGTAGGACTTCTTGGGTGGGGACAAATTCAATATCCATGTTTCTCTTTCTACCTATTATTTGGAGCTACAATGAATCCAGTTAAAAGTCAACATTTACAGCTAGATGTGACCATTGTTTTAGCTAATAAGATGTAAGTACAAGTGCTATATGGGATTTCTTAGAGCTCGTCTAAAAACAGGGCAGTGCGTGCTTTTCTTTTTCTCTCTCTCTCTCTGGCCTGCTATATAATGTGGAAGGTGCTTGAGCCATCATCTTGAATGAAGAGTAACAAGCTAAGAAGATTAAAGGAGCAGTAGAAGGAACCTGGATTCTTGCATTACTTACCTACAGATTTAATTTATATGAAATAGAAACAAACTTTTGTCTCGTTTAATCCATTTTGGGTTTTCTACCAAATGTACCTGAATCTAAATCTTAATTCTGTGGGAGATCCAACATCAAATTATATCAGGTTTTCTTTTTATATCTATTAAATTTGTTTTTTTCTCTCTCCTCTTTACCCTCTTCCCCCCCCCCCAACCACCACCCTAATTCTGCCACCTTTACTGATCACCTAGATTATTGCAGTGGTTTCCAAACAGTCTACATAATTTAATCCAGACCGCTCCAGTCTATTTTCCACACTGTGGTCTAATCAATGTTTCCAAATATAAATTGGTCAGATTATTACCCACTGCTCTTCTAGGCTGAAATTCTTCAGAGTTTCTACATTTGAATGTTTGTTTCCTCACAAATTTCATATGTTAAAATCTTAACTTCCAAAGTGATGGTATTAAGAGGTGGGGCCTTTGGGGGGTGATTAGATTATGGGGACAAAGCCTTCTAGTTCTGTTTTATTTTATCTTAGACTGATGAATCACAGACCTGTACCCCTGAAACAAGTAGTAAATTATGTTAATTAATTGAATTTAAATAAAAATAAAATAAAATAAAATACAAAAAAAGGCATTTATTTTCTTTGGATAAAAATGAGGTGGGTGGGGAGATAGGTGAAATAGGTGATGAGGATTAAAGAGTACATTTATGATAAAAAAAAGTGTTATCTACGTTAAAAAATTAGGTTGGAGACCTCATGATTTGGATTTGTGCCCTTATTAAAAATAGCTTGGAAAGCTAGCTCCTCCATTCTGCTACATATGGTTACAGTGAGAAGATGGCCAACCAGGGATCTGACTATCAGACACCAACACTGCTGGTTCAATGATTTTGGACTTCCAGCTCGAGAACTGTGAGAAATGAATGTTTCTTATTTATAAGCCTCCGGGTTTTGGAATTTTTGTTATAGTAGTCCAAATGGACTAAGACAAGAGGTTTCCCCGTTAGGATAGAAACCAAAATTCTTGACATGGTTGTATTAGTTTTCTAAGACTATCATAGCAAAGTACCACAGCCTACCTGACTCAAACAACAGAAATCTATTTTCTTGTAATTCTGAAAGTGTGAAGTCTGAGATCAAGGTATTACTAGGGTTAATTTATTCCAAGGTCTCTCTCTTTGGCTTCTAGATAGTTGTCTTCTCCAGTATCTTCCCATGATCTTCCTTCTGTGCATGTTTGTATCCTAATCTCCTCTTCTTTTAAGGACACGAGTCATATCACTTTAGGGCCCACCTCAATTACCTCACTTTAAATTAATTACCTCTTTAAAGATCCTGTCTTCAAATACAGTGACATTCTGAGGTACTGGAGGTTAGGACTTTAACATATAAATTTTAGGAGACACAATTCATTCTGTAAGGATTCCCTCTAATGTTTGGCCTCTGCTCCTACGTGCTTGTAAGCCTGTGAAGTCCCCATGCAAAGAACACCAGGAAAACTTGTTTATCATACAAACTTTCTGGGCAAGGGAGAACACTACCTTGAAAGAGCTTCAGTAGTGTCTTAAAAGGGAAAAGTTCAAAAAGAGTACTTAATGGTAATCTAGGCAGGGATTGCTAAGTGAATTTGTCAACTAGTCAAGTTGCTGGAACAACCCTGTTTCTCTGTTGTACCATAGGCATCGATTATGATGTGGTGGTAAAAGTGTTAAAGTAGTTGAGCTTACATTGCTCATTACACTTCATGATTAGGTACAACTTATTTGTTTTGAGAGTCGTAGTAAAGTTTTACTATTTGTGGTGTCTGTGTTTTTCTGTTTTATTTCTCAGTGCCCCTCTTCTTCTGGTCATTCTTCAGCCTAAGCTGAAGGAAAAGCCATTGCCTCCTGGATATACTTTTGATCCAGATTGGTATTGCTATCCAGTGGGTTCTGAGTCATTTGATATCTTGTAGCTTCAGAGTTCCCTGTTCTTTTCATTAGTATAATTATCCGGCATGAGTGTGGTGGCACTTGCCTGCTGCAACACAAACAGACACCAAGATAAAAATTCCTCATAGAATTTGCAAAGCAATTTGAAGCCCTGATTATAGATTTACGATTACAGATCATAAAAATATGCCCTGTAACTTATTTGTATCTTCCTTATATGAGTAAGTAGCATTTCCCTTTAATTTGGATGTTGATTTTTTTTAGCTTTGCCAATGTCTGAAGACGTAATTCCAAATCTGGTATTTGTGAAGGATCTTAGGAGGACCATGAATAAAGGATGGGGGTGACTACTGACAATTTAGAAACTTGAAATAGCGGAGAGGGAGTAAGGTTGTAAAGAAGATAGATCTGCTCTGTTAGTCACATGGATGTGAACTTGGTAGATCACTGAGCTCCTCTTAGGGAAGAATATCATCTTCCTAAAAATGATATTTGCAGGAAATGATAAAAATCTACTCCATCTCTAAAGCCAGTATTTCTCGTGTAAGTTAAGAGGCTGAGAATAATCATCTCTGTTCTTGAATTGCAGCTAATGCCCAAAGTGAGGAAAAGAGGCACTGAGTATCTCACATTCTGATAAAAGCTACCCTCAAGTCACTCAAAATTGGAACCACTTCCCTAGGGCTTATCAGGGGTGTGGTCTAACTAGAGTTAACCACCTTGCACCCCTTTTCCATTTGGCCCCAACACATTTAAGGAAAGGTCTGTGGAGGAGAAAGGATACCAGACTGTACTTCAGTAGGGAGTACTTGGTGGTGAGAGGCTGTTCCCTTCCATTTTGGAAGCAAGGAGAATGAGTTGGGGGCCCAGGAGAAATCACTGACTGTGATTGAGGATGCCCGCAAGTAACAGAATCTAGTCGGTCATCCAACTGTATCTCATCTGCCTAGGGAGTAGCCTGGTTGATCTGCTCTTGCGTCTATCTGATCAGAAGAAAAGAGTACTGGAGAGAGAAGGGATGGGGAGGAGCTAGACTGACAAAGATGTGTGAGTTTCTCGCAAATCTAATGGGTAGTCAGGCTCAAGCTCTCTTAGCAGAGTGCACCAAAGAGGGCAGACTGCCAGGCTACGGGAGGACGGCTGACTGTAGGACTAGGAGATGATGGAATAAGCTGATCCAGAACCAGATCTTATTTTTGGTAATTCTGCAATGGGGCAACCCTGCAGGGTTCTTTTGGACTATTTACATGCAATCTATGTGAGAGTTAGAGTGTGGACACCTGTCATTCAGGGAGGAGAAACAACAGCTGTCAGTGCCACCCAGAGGCAGGTGAGGTGTAACAAGGATAGAACACTCCCTCTGTTTCATATAACCCACATGGCCACAACACCTATCTTCATGGGAAGAAAAGGAAAGCTGAGAGTTGGACATGAGTTTGGAGTTTTAGAATGGACTGGACTAAGTCTGAATAACCAAAAGTGCCAGAGAAGTATGAAATACTTAAAAGGTAGTTAATAAGCAGGAGGGAGAGATTCACCAAAGGATTTTTAATCAGAAATTGGAAAAAAAAGTTGTTTCATTTCTACATCTCATATAGTTTAAAATCAAAATACTAGTTGCATACACCCCTTCTTGCTTAGGTTTGAGGAAGCCAGCATGTCCTTCCTTATTCCAATACTCTGCTCTGCAGTCCTGCCTCACAACAAAAGTTGACATGGAAATCATGTTTCTTTTCACACTTCATGGTTCCAAGTTATGGTAGTTTCTAGCTTCACAAGTTCTGATGGAAGTTAAGAATGCCAGTCTAACTCTACTCGACCTTGCTTCTTTGTAGAAACCCATCTCAATGCTATCTTTCCCAGAGAAGAAATGAGAAAAACTGGCAGATGTCTTTTATTTGTGAATGATTTATCATTATATTTTACATGTTATTCTGTGCTTTGTCTTGTAACCACAATAAATCCATGAGCAACCTATTTCTTCTCACTTATACGTAAGGTGTGTTATGTGCTAAGAGAAAGATTTCATGATACTGTAAGTCTGACACATTATTTGCCTAACCTGGAGCCTGGCCCTTATTGCCTGGCTCTCTTGCATTTTTTTCTCCTGGGCTTTCATTTCTGAATGCTAGAAGGTTTTATACTCGCAGTTTTATAATCTTTCTTATTGACAGAGAAAAAAAGAACAAAGCTGAGATGTTTTGCTTTCCCACTGTCACTCATCAGCAGGACACTATTTGTCCTCAAAGCAGATCTATTCTTCCCTTGTTCTTTTCTTATTTCTGACCATGTTAAAAAGCTTTGTTGCTGTGGCCTCGAACTGTCTTCCCAATCAGCTCGTTATGGCTTCAACTTTTCTGTGACAACTCTTAGAAAATGATACCAACCTTTAATTTTTATCCTTTGATATGTACCCTGTTTATTTTTATTCTTTGATATAAAGACTTTAAAAATACAAAGATTTTGGGATGTTTCTTGTATAACTACATTGTTTTTGCTTTTTCCTATATGTAAATAGCCATATATAGTCAGGATTTCTTGTTTAGATGCCTAACCTCCTTGGGCTCTATTACTCTGTCTACATTTGCCTGCCTATCTGTCATGAGCCTTAAAATGTTGCTGTTACTTTCTGGAAAATTAGAATTGCTTATTGAAACAGCCTGATTTAGAGTATGGATTTTAACAAATAAGCATGTATGATGCGGTTTTGCCAAATAATTGGCACTCACTAGATTTATAAAAATCTGTCACTGCCTCTTATTCCTGAGTCTTTTGGTTCTCACCTCATATTCTCTGCCTGTTTTGGCTAAGAGGACACCAGACACACCTCTTTGGATACCATGGCTGATACAAGAAAAATCAATGCAGCAGACAAAGAAAGTTGTTGAAATTCAGAGATAGAGAATGGACTACAGATACTTAAGCAGGAAAATGATATTGTAAACATATTTTGGAGCAAGTTTATATCAGCAGTTTGGAACGTGATCAATCATCAGTGTGATTGCAAAGACAGCGAGTGAAGAGAGAGCAGCCCCTGGGAGAGACAAGTGAGGTGAAGGAGGCTCTGCTGGAGGGGAAACTGAGGAGAAAAAGAGAGGCCATGACTTATTTATTTTATAACTAGATCAGAGATGAAAACTACAGCACAGTGAATATGGTCAATAATATTGTAATAACATTTTATGGTGATAGATGTTGACTATACTTACTGTGGTAAGCAGTAAATAATGTATAAAATTGTTGAATCAGTATTTTGTGCACCTGACACTAGTATAACATTGTATGTTAATTACACTTCAATTTAAAAAAAGTTTAAGAAAAGGAGAGAGAGAGGCCAATCTAAGGCAGGACTGAGCCGCAGGGAGGGGACCACTGAATGGCAGAGACACAGAGGAAAGAAAGGTAAATTCAGCTTCAAAGTCTGGAGAATGCCAGATCAGAGAGGTGAGGAAAATTGGGAGGGCAGGTTTGTTTGAAGAAGATGAAGAGAAACGCCATTTTAGTCTCATAGGCCAATAAAACTTGTTTCTGCTGTATCTGTTAGTATATGTTTCATTCAACAACAGTAATTTTTATTCCAATCCCTCTTTTTCATTTTTTTAAAGATTTTATTTATTTATTTGACAGAGAGGCAGCCAGTGAGAGAGGTAACACAGCAGAGGGGGTGGGAGAGGAAGAAGTAGGCTCCTAGTGGAAGAGCCTGATGTGGGGCTCGATCCCAGGACTCTGGGATCATGCCCTGAGCTGAAGGCAGACGCTTAACAACTGCGCCACCCAGGTGCCCCTCTTTTTCATATTCATCCTTCTCATACCGAGTGACACAGTATGTTAGAATACTTCATCCGTTATCCATCATGTGGATAAAAGTTTACATTATCTTTTTTTTATGATGTGAAGTTCTTCTCAATCATAGATAAATAGTTTACTTTAGACTGAGTGATGGAACACGTCAGACTACATACAAGAATTGAAAAGGGATGAGAAAAATTGACCAAAGGAAGCAAAAGCAAAATTATTTATCCTCAAAGATTCTACCTCTTGGAAGAAGATCAAAGAGGGTTGAAGAAGATTGTAATCCACTGCTGTTGTGGGAATTCCAATTTTTAGGCAAATGTGAATTCGAATTAAAAACTTTTCTGTGAAATTATCTATATGTAAATGAATGCTAGAGAAACATAATAAAATTGGAGCTTTAATTGAATGGGAAGGATTTAAATGGAGATTTTGCTTACAATAAAGTCAATTTACTGTACTTAATCTGACCAACAAATATCAACAAGGACCATAAATATCAATAAATGTAAAAGAACATATAAAATTTCTAATTTCTTTCAGAACTTGTATTATAGTTAATATCTTTCAATAATAATAAAGTATGATAATATAAACTGAAAACAAAAGACAACAAATGAAAACAGACAGTTAAGACAAATAAAAACCACTTTACACTTTTTATTATACATATTATATTTTAATTTATTCAAAACTCCATGTAGAAATCCTATATTGCTTTTCATCTGTTTGTCCTATATATTTTAAAAATATTTATTTATTTATTTTAGAGAGAGAGGGAGAGAGCTTGCGTGCGTGAGTGAGGGGAGAGGTGGAGGGAGATAGAGAATCTCAAGCAGGCTCCGCACTGAGCGCAGAGCCCCACATGGAGCTCAATCTTAGGACCCTGAGATCATGACCTGAGCTGAAACCAAGAGTTGGATGCTTAACCACTGAGCCATCAGGTGCCCCCTGTTGTCCTATATTAAGTGATCAAGAACCTTCCTGGATAATAAGAACTAGAAAGATTGTGTCTGCCTTTCAGGACAGCTGTTCAAATGCTATTCCAGTGATTCTGATTCCATCACAATTTCCTGGGTGCTTATTAAGTAAGGAGATCACTGGAGGCTACCACAGATTGATAAAATCAGAATTTGGAGTTTAAGACTAGAAATCTGCATCTTTAATATGTGTTTTGGGCAATTCTTATGCTCCCTTATGTTTGAGAACCTTTGTTCCAGAAATCCACGATATCTAACATAAGCAATGATTAACATAAATGAATGGGCCATAAAATAGTGAAAAAATCATTTTACAGAAAATAAATCTTTTTATTACAGTCATAGCTTAGCCCACAAATAAACCCATAGTAGATGCTTAATATTTGTGAATAATTAATTAGTTTATGTATTAGAATACTGAATCACCACGGTGATAGGCATTTGTAATCTTTAAAGCAACACCTTTAATTATTTTTGATTACAAAGAAAGGAAACACTTGCTACCTTTTATTTTTGCAATGTACCATAAACAAGTTTGTTTTTCATGATTTTTAAATGATGAAAAATAGAACATTGAAAGATCTTGCGGGAGAAGAAATACATACGGGTCCTAAAATACACTTAAGATTGACTTTTTAAAAAATGAAGAAAATCCTTAATCTACCCAAAGTTCCTTCTATGCTCACTGACATTAGCTTCAATCTCACAAAATGCCTTTCCACTGGGAAAGAGAGGTCAAGAGAGGTAATAAATAATCTATTAATCATTTAGTTGAAACTCCTAAAATCCAATGCGTCTGATTCTACTCTGAAAAAATGAAATAAAAATTGATCCAGTTTGTTAAAGCCTTATGCCTATTAGGAATACATTCAGCTGAAAACAGAGACTTAATCAAATAAGGTTTATTCTTCTCACATACCAGGTCTCTAGGTGGGTGAAGGCTGATGTTGGATCAACTTCTTTGCAGTGATAGGTGCAATCCTACTCTGTACAAGTCTCTGATATGTCTGTTCCACCATGTCAGCTTCCTTTTAAAAATGTTTTTAATTGATTTTTTAAAAATTTGAGTATAGTTGACACACAATGTAACATTAGTTTCGGGTGTACAGCATAGTGATTCAACAAGTTTATATGTTACGCTATGCTCACCGCAAGGGTAGCTACCGTCTGTCACCACACAAAACTATTACAATATCGTTGACTATATTCCCTACGACTTATTTTATTCCCATGACTTATTCTTTCCATACCTGGAAGCCCGTACCTCCCAGTCCCCTTCACTCGCTTTGCTCATCCTCGCCTTTCCTCTGACAACCATCACTTCTCTGTATTTATCGGTCTGATTCTGCTCTTTGTTTGTTTTGTTTTTTAGATTTCACATATAGGTGAAATCATATGGTATTTGTCTTTCTTTGTCTGACTTATTTCACTTAATATAATACTCTCTAGGTCCATCCTCAGCTTCCTTTTCTGACTTTAGCACTCAAGGTGGCTGCTGCAATCCCTGCCTTTATGCCAATATTCAAGGAGGGAAGAAAGGAGAAAGGGGTGGTACTATCTCTTGCTTTTTTCCCTTTTTAACGTCAGCAAACAAAATCTTTCCCAGATACTCTCTGCTAGATTTCCCTTTTTGACTCATGGCTCTTTGGCCAGTACTTGGTCACATGGCAACATATCACTGTGAGGCTAGGAAAATGAGTATCTAGCTTTTGGATTCTATAATAGGTAGCAATAAGAAGGACAGTTGGGAAATGACTTTTGAGTTGGCCAAAGAACATCGTCTGACACAATCTCATCTCAATCCCAGTGTCCCCGAGCCTGGACACTGTAAGAACAAGTTTACTGGGAGTTTAAGTATTGACGAGGCAGCTTAACTACCGTGTAGAGTTTCCTGAAATTCTTTCAGAATCTTGCTTCTGTATCACTGGTGTTCATTTTGGCCCTCATATGATGTTTCCTGAACTATTTCTTATTCGCTCTCCCTTCTGGACGTCCTGGCCCTGGAAACCAGTATGGTTTAGTGGTGAGGAGTGCAGGCTCTGGAGGCAGATGGTCAGGGTTTGAATCCTGGCTGGGCTAGCTATGCAACCTGGAGCTAGTTACTTAATCTCTGTGGGGCTTCATATCCTCAATCATCAAGTGTGAATAATAGTGATACCTATCCCATAGAATTGCTGTAAAAATTAAACAATATAACTACATGAAAACACAGTCCATGCTAAGCATATGCTAAGTGCTTGATAAATGTTAATTATTATTTTTAATTTATTATTTTGATTTATCTTTAGATCTTACCAATGTATATAATCACAGTGTTTATAATATAGAAGTAGCTCAACTAAGAATTCCCTTCTGGTTCCTTTCTTTGTACATAAATGACACATTTTTATGTAATGGTGTGTGTGTATTATATTTGTGTGATTTCTGAAGGTGGGGTATAGCTTAAATCTTTCCAGGAAAATGTCCCAGGCCCCAAGGATTTCTGAAAAAAAATTACTTTTTGAAAAGCAGTCTTTGAAAAAAAAATTACTTTTTGAAAATTTATCTTTGAAAAAAATCACTATAGTGAACTGTAGTTGTAAAAACACATCTCTAAGATCTTTATGTTGTCTTTCATTAAAGCATCTGCTTTGGCAGAACTTGATAAGATGTGGGAGTGCCATCAAGAGGCAGCAGGTTAAACTAATAAAGAAGGGAAGTACATGTCTCCACCTTATCACTTAGGCCAGGAGGATCCTAGGCCCTGAGCAGAGCAGCTGCTAATGTCTGGAGGCTGATTTCCATGTGTTCACTTTTCTCCCCTGGGAAGATTACTTACTGAATATCTCTTCGTGAAAGTGTCTAAAAATAAAGGATTGCTCCATCCTAAAAAATAAAATAAAAAAAAATAAAGCTACCTGACATTATTTTCTTGATATATAACCCATGGGACACTAGGAAGAGAAGACATCACGGCACACACTGTTCTTTGGCTCACTCAAAAGTCATTTCCCAATTGTCCTTTCTATTGGTGCCTTCCATAGAATCATTTTCCCAGAGTCGCATTATTTCTCTTGACATATAACATGCATACTCTCTAGTTTTTGTTAGAGCTTTCCAGATTGCTTATTTTATGGGAGTTGGTATTGATAGAAGATAAAATGGTACCCCAACAATATTTTTTCAAGACCAAAATACATGGCTTAGGGAGAAGAACAAAATCTGGCTGAGGAATGGTTGGCAAGACGCTTGAAGGTGAATGTGCCTCAGTGGGAAGGAAGGTGCCGATTAGAAATGTGGAAGCAATTCTGAAGCAAACTGTTAATTTCTTACAATTCTACTTCAGGTCTGGTTTCATGTTTTGATTGAGACATAGTCACTTTATAATTTATCGAATGTTCTTTCTTGCCTTTGGTATTTAAGCAATCGAAGTTAATCTCTTTGAAAGAGATCTCAGTTGGATTGATGTAAGATTGAAAAAAAAACCATTAAGAGAATAGCAATAAAATAAAACACTTTAGGGCGAGTAGCACAGATATTATAGTCTTAGCCCTCGCAATATGACCCAATAGGCAGAATAAGCTCTGGCCAAACAAGAAGTATGAGCCAAATGTTCAGCTTCTCTCATTAGAAAACAGAACTATACACCATCATAGACTTAGCAAGGCTATTGTTTTAAGAAGGAATTAAGCAGGATTGGTTTACCTATCTTATTATAATACCAGAAATTCAGCCTGGAGGACTCACCAAATAGATGTCTCCTGAAATGCCTCTTTGTTTGTTATAAAAACGTAGCCAGAGGTTGGAGTCTGAAAGAGAGAGAGGAGAAAAGAAAGAGAAGAGAAGTAATGACTCTAGGAAGAAAGTAAAGTGGTAGGGCTTTTGCATCCTGATTTTCCCTTCTCTGGGCGTTTGGTTTCCAAGGGATTGATGAAAGGCACAGAGACCTTACACAAGTAATAAGTGTTATGGCAAGAGCAGAGCTTTTTTACCTGCTCTCCTGTTTGTGGGGTGACAGTCCGGAGTGCGACATTATTTAGAGTGAAAGCAATCACACAGACAATTGGCAAAAACTAGGATTTTCTGGACAACTGATATATCTACTTTGTACCAAGAAGGTGTGTATCACCAAGCCAGATAGCTCTCCCGTCATGCACGCTGAGACGAGAGCCAGCCAGCCTGTTACCAGGAAGCTTCTGGGGAGGTTAAGGTGACCCTGCAGTAGAGGCAGGTGAAAAACTCTTGGCCAGGAGACTAGACAAAATAAATGGTAATCACTCAAAGGTTGGCAGTCTGTGAAGACCACATAGAATAAAGAGTTGACCATGAGGTTTTCAGAAGTAGCTTGGATTATCAGAGGATATTAGACTGTAGTGACCTGAAGACAAAGGACATTGAAATGAGGGGTGTCCTTGCTTGCTGTGCCTCAAGGATGTGTAAGCCATATTTCCCCCCTTATATCCCAAGGTCAATTTAGGGAGGGATACAGAGGGTGGGGTGGCTACAGGGGAGGTTAAATATTTTTATTAATAAAATATTAATGGAGAGATCATATAACATTTTAAAATATGAGGTGGGAGTAAATTAAACTAGGTACAAATTTAGTTGAGTTTATTTTGTGGACAGATTAGTTATGAACAGAATAATAGAGCTGTCTCTCTGCAATTCTAAGCTCTATGAATTGTGTGACTGTCCTAATTAAATAACTATGTATTTACTGATAGAGGCCAGAGATCATCTGTATTTCTTCCCCCAAAATCTTAGTAATATTATCAGTTTATTTAATCATTCCTTGAGATCAATACTTCTTATGAACTATCTGATATGAATGATCCTAAGAAACCTACAAAGTAGGCATTGTTATCCTACTGTGTAGATAAGTTAGTTAAGTCTAAAAGAAATCAAAAGACTTAATCTAGTTCATCTAGCTAATAAGTAATAGAGCTTGGATTTAGACCAGGCTAAAAACTTACGTGGCTCACATATTACCTTTTACGATAAGTTGCCTTATTTTATCATAAATAGATTACAACTGATGCATTATTAAACTCTTGACTTCTAATCTCTTCTATGTGGTTTTAAACCATGATTTAAATTTGGTTAATTACTGAACTTTTTACATGATTATAATACATTTTATCAGCTATGTTTAAAATTATTTAGTGTTTTCTTCTTAATTGTCCCATGTCTGTGTTTCTTACATTATTGTTGCCTTTAGAACTACACATTTATTCAATAAGTATTTATTGAACACCTATTATATGCCACGGGCTGCTTTAAGTTTGGGATATACTAATAAATAAAACTGAAAATGATCCTTATCCCCTTGAAACTTACATTCTGTTGGCAGAAACAAAAAATAAAATGAGTAAAGAAATTATAAGACATAGTAGAAGATGATAAGTACAATGCACAAAAATGTAAAGTTGGGTAAATGGAGTTGGCAATGGGAGTGGTTTGCTATTTTAGGGAAGAGAGTAAGAATAGGTCTATTGAGAAAATTCCATCTGAGGAAAGTATGAGGAAGTGACCTTGCCCATCCAGAGGAAGAGCAGGTCATGTGAGCATACAGGCAGTGCAAGGAAAATAGGCAGTGTGGCCAGAGGAGATAAAGTAGGGTAAATTCAGAGAACAATTGGGTTTGTTGTTGAACAGATCATATAGGAACTTGAAGGTCATTGCCAGAAAGTTGACAAGATTGTAATAAGGCTTTTAAATAACTTCATATTCCTTCTTAACATGCATTGTGGCTGGAAGCACATACTTTACTGGCAGATGATATCTTTACTCTTTCAAGTTCTTTACTAGAGGATGATGACATCCATACACATTATGTTTACATTTTTGTTGATAGACTAATCTATCATAGATCCTTCTATTAGCAGATTAGTGGTTTGCCTACTTAGACAGTGATTTTTTAGTTACTAAACCACTGAGAGTCACAGGATTCTCACTACCATTTCTGACTAATCAGTGTGCGTCAGCTTTTTTTTTTTTTTAAGCCACCATAAACCTCAAGGTCAGGCAACATCATGGACAGACAGGATTCTAGAGTTGTTACTGTTGTTCTTCTTTTCTTTCTTCCCACTCCTAAAATTGTTACTAAGTGATAGAGAGGAAGGAGTTAAGACAGCTTTAGTCCCTTTGTCAACAGGTTCTTAGGGAGAAAAGACTGACGATATTTGGTAGGAAGAAAAGCCTTGTCTTGAAAATGCCTTCAGCATGATGTCTAGCCTAAACCAAATTAAACTAGGATTAGGAGCTTGGCACCCTGGAGAATGTCATCTAAACTATAGAAAACTCTGGAGTATAAAATGAAGCTGTTTTATAATTGGGTGCTCCCACTGTGTGAGGACCCTATGAACCTCCCTTAGAAACCTCATCCATTCTTGACCAGAAGGGTGGGCTGATCCAGCAAGGGAAGTCCTGGGGAGCCAGCCTTGATGTCTTCCTTAGTCTGTTTGGTCCTTTTAATTGAAATTACTTACTCAAGTGTAATTCTGGTTAAAATCTCTGATTCACATTCGTCTAATCTGAAAATTTAACCTGTTAGCTCAGTGTTAGAAAGTGAATCTTCAAATATTATTATTCATAAGAAAGGACCAGATTTACCACAGGTTCATAGACAGTTTTTGGGGTTTTGTTTGTTTTGTTTTGTTTTGTTTTGTTTGTTTGTTTGTTTGTTTGTTTGTTTGTAAATCCAGTGAAGTAGACAGGGGAGCAAGCCTCTTCTGAATAATATTATTTTGGGGAAATTGAGCTCTAAATATTTTGAGAGGAGTTTAAAGATGAATGGCAGGTCACTAAGAGGCAAGAAAACAAATTTTTAGCAAACACAGAGGGAAAAATGTAAGTGTTGTTCTTTCAGATTTGATAGATGAGAACTATTAGCTCATTTGAGAAATTCTGCCATTGTTTGAAACTTCTGAAATTTCTTTTCTGAGAATTATTTTGGGAAATATATCTTTTAATAGTGTCTCTGAATGTGGCATATCTTTATTCTTTTGAATTGTGTTTCATTCTTGGAAAAACTTAGAAGCTACCTAGAAATAAGTGCTATGAATAAGGTACATATTAGAGGGTTTAAGAAATATGTGAATATAGCTATGTGACTCATTTTTTTGAATGGTTGGTAACTAAAAGTAAAGGTAACTCTCAAAGTGAAGTACAAAACTACCTGATCAAAACAGCTTCATTGGAATAAATTATACTCTCCCAAGATGATTGCTTGAAGGGCAACACTCACCTGGATGTTTCTTTCCTGACCATCCACCCTGATTATCCTATTTAAAATACCGACTTTAATAACCGTATTCCCCTATGCCATTGTTCATAATTGCTATTTATGGAGATCAGAACTGTATTAATACTATAGATTTTAGTTTCTCTTAATAACAGTGGGTATGGCTCAGAGAAAAAGAGTGCTATTTTCCCAATATGGATGTGAGAGAATAGTGTTGGCTTTTTCTAGCAGCCTCGTGAAACTCTATTGCATTGTATTTATCACAAAAAACCCTACAAACACCTTTTACAAATAGCTAGTGATTACAAGAAATAACACTTTTCAGACTTCTGTGTAATACAAGGAATTTGCTTATTATGCTCTTTTATCTACATCTGAACACTATGATTTAGTTTCTGCTGAAGTGATGGTTTCTTTTCTAACAAAAAAGCGTAATAAATTCCGGAGTAACTTATAGAAAAGTTGAGATGAGCTAACTAGTCCTAAAAACTGAAAAATACTTGTTCTGCTTCAGCTGTGCATGAGGTAATTATATGTGTGTATCTGTGTATATACATGGATATCACACACACAAATTTATTTTTAATTCAAATATTACAAGATAAAATAAAAATATGGTGTATGTGTCAGTTGTCATCCTCTGATGAGAAGACAGTGAGGCAATTAGCCGTCCAAGAGGCTTAATGAGGGAAGTACCTTTGAGAGATAAAGGGAGGAAGAAACAGTTTTGACACCTGCCAAAGAGAAGGTGGGTGGAGCGTTTGGGCAGGAGAGCCTCAGGCAGTGATGCAGATGTAACAGAGCTGTGGCCAGACGAGCAAGGAGCTCCCCATCAAAGACAGTGGATAGAGGAGTCTGGTGTTAGGCAGAAACCATGAGGCTTGAGTACCTGCACCATGCTCACTCACTGGTTGTTGGCAAAGAGTGTGACCTCCACTCAAAAGCTGAGGTGGATACTGAAGGCACCAACAGCTGGGAGCTGTCAGTAACTGGACTCCTTGCAGCTAATGGCAAGTTCTTTCTTGAAGATTGATCCAAATAGCACATCTCCATGGCTGCCTCAGTGTGTGTGTGTGTGTGTGTGTGTGTGTGTGTGTGCTCTACTAATAGTCAGAATAGACACAAGAAAATCCTTTATCATTTAGAGCCTACTATTTTGTAAGATACTATTGTGTTACAACCCATATAACTAGATTTTATAAGCTTGCCTGTCTTTCCTTTTAAAAACTATGTGTAGTTAGCTTGATTTGGGCCAATTTAAAAAGAATACTTTCCTGGGGCACCTGGGGGGCTCAGTCAGTTAAGTGCCTGCCTTGGGTTCAGGTCATGATCCCAGGAGGCTCACATCATGATCCCAGGGTCCTAGGATCAAGCCCTGTGTCAAGATCCCTGCTCTGTGGGAAGTCTGCTTCTCCCTCTCCCACTCCCTCTGCCCCCCAACTTGTGCTCTCTCTCTCTCAAATAAATAAATAAAATCTTTAAAAAAAAAGGTTATTTTTCTGAAATATCCCATACTCTCATCCAATGACAACAGTTCTTTCTGTCAGAACTAGGTGTCCTTGAAGACCAGGAGAGGGCTGGGAATGGATGTGCCGGAATCAAATGCTGCACCGCAGACCAAGTATAGTCATGCCCCTCACACTCATGCTCCCCTTCATATTCAGGGTAGAAGACATGAAGAAGGGAAAATGAGAGTGAATTAACAGAGGGTTGTCTGGAATAAATAGTTTATCCTTATTCAGAGGTAATGAAATAAAAAGAGAACCTCTGAAGGAACTGGATTGTGGTCTTTATTTTCCTGACAATTGACTTATCCCCACCAGGTAGGTCTAGCACATAATTCAAATCAGGTATCAGCCCTAGAAGAAACATTGTCAACATATATTGCTGACCCTTATTTTACTAATATTTAAGTTATTTTTAAGTTATTAATATTTTATGAAAAAAACCAGTATGTGAAAAACACTGTAGTACCAAGAATAGTATAAAAGCTGGGTCAGTATAACAAAAAGGCAGGGATACAGCTGGTAGGGAGCTTTATAGTTCAGAAAATATTTTGAACTGATTTTCACATACTTCTGTTGATTTTGTGCCTGTGGAAAGAAAAATGAAAAAGCATATGTAACACATTTTGATGCAAAACACAGAAGTATAATGGATTTACAGATATTCTTTCAGAAAAATTTTTGTTTGTACTTCCTTATTCTCATCAAAGGGATGTTGGTATGATTTTATATGTCATTTTTGAAATGTAGCTGGTGCACCGTTAAATAGTTCACATGGTCTAAAGTGGTTTATAACCTACAGTGTTCAGAGCATCTTCATCAATCAACAGGTATTTATTTGGTACCTACTATTTGACTCAGTATTTGGAATATCATTGCATAGCACACATTAGACAAAAAAAGATATAGCCTTTAACCACCACAAACATCTAATCTACTTGAAAAGATGAGAAAAATGCACAAAATACAAAGCGAAAGACACAAGGCAATATATATTCAAGGGCTCAACTGTATAGCATTTCTAAGCTTACTAGTGGCTTAGAGATTGGTGATTTGGCTGGGGTTGGTTATAGAAAATTTATGGAGAAGGTTGGTTGTAAGGTGGACATTGAAGAATGGGTAGGTTTGGAATAGACAAAAGAGAAACACAAGAAAATAGCCTAAGTATGGTCGAAAAATGGGTAGGTTTGAAATAGACAAAGAAGAAACACAAGAAATAGCCTAAGCATGGTTGGAAACATCAATTGGCATCATCATGGTTTATAGACATTTGGTAACTAATCTCATTTGGCTGGATGACTTATGTTGTAAGCAAGATGGAAGTAATATGGAATAATTGGACTCTGGAGCCAAGATTATGGAGGCCCTGGGCTTAAACATGGCATAAAAGACAATAAGGAATCATTATAATAATACAATGTGATTGGGATAGGTTTTAGTATTATCAACCCAAGTATACTTGCTGACGACTTCCCTTCCATTCCAACACTTCTCCAAGGAGTCACCCCTTTGTTTTGGGAAGCTTATGGATGTCCTAGACTGTTGAAAAAGGGTAATTCACATTGGAAGTTTAGGATGGCACTCAGTAAATTCCTGGCTGTCAGAGAGTGTCATTTCTGCTGATAGCTCTGGGGGAGACTTGCAGACTGCTGTCATAGGAAGGTCCCTAACCAGGAAGCTACAAACATCACACCTCGGGGTTTCTTATCACAGGGATGGGCAGTAGGCTTGCACTGGCTTCCTATTGCTGGTGCCAGACCTTGCCTGGCAGGGTCTAGATGCAATTCCCCTCATCTCCCTGGAGTCCCAGGTCTTATCTTCAGTATCTCATTCCAAGCTCCATAGATATCCTACATATTATTATGCCATTGAGTTTTTTCCTCCTGAGTCCTGTTGATTCTTATTTAGTCTTACTTGAAAGAATAGTCAGGGTTACCCTCTTGTCTTTTTTGACTCTATTTTTATGGCATGAACTCTGTGCTTTGCTTCTTTCTGGGCCTTTCTTTCTGATTCTCAAGAAGTAAAAACTTCTCAATAATCTTGCTTTCCACTAATCAGAAACACTGTTTTGTTCTTGTTCTTGATTTGGGTTTAAGAGTATATTTTAAGTTAAATTAACAAGAACAAAAATTGAACATTAGCAGTTTCTTTTAATTTTTAAAACTGCTTCACCGTTCTAATCTCATTTAGGCAGAGTAGATGCCTCGGATTGACTGAAGAATTACATATAAGGAAATAAGATAGAGTAATATTTTAAGTTATTCTCTCGCTACATAATAATAGTTAATATTGATTAACCACTTAGTCTGTGCCAGAACCTGGACAATACTCCTAGATTACCTCATTTTGATTAAATGATCCATGATTTAATGAACAAGTACAGTTTTAAGGAAGATGCTCTATTACATATTTTACAAGTAAGGTCGTAGAACTCTGGGAAGCTAAATATCTTGCCAAATTTTAGAACTAGTAAGTCACCGGTGAAGCTAAGATTGCAGTGCAGGACACCTGCTTCAGAACCTGCACTCTCACTGGCGGTGCTCTCAAAATATCTTCTCCATCAAGGGATTAACATAATTACAGAAGTAGTTTTAGAAGATTCGTCTGGTATCTGCAGAAGAGCCTAGAGAGAGAGGGTTATTGGTTTGGAGGCTATTTTAATCTTTCAGTATGTTAAGACCTGCTAGCGTAAACTGAAGTGGAAGTTTAGATGCTTAGCCTAGTAGACCAGGATAATGTGAGCACCATTAAGGGCCGAGGATTTAAGATTCACAATTGGAGAAACTAACAGGAAAATATAGCATATATTCTGGAAGTGTTTTTCAAACTTCCTTGACCACAAAGTTACTTGGGACACTTGTAAAAATTATAGAATCCTGAGCCCAGCCCAACTGGTCTGTCAGAGCAGATTTTCCAAAGGAATCTCCTTTTTAAAATGAGGGTACCAGGTGATTTTTGTGATTAGATAAATTGGAGAAGGCATTCTAGAATATGCCTTGTGATTTTTTCTTTATAGAAGCTATATATTATGTAGTTATACTGGCTTTTCTTAACTCACCGACACAATTTACTTTTTTACGGTTACAACCTCATGTACAAGATGGTCTAGGCCAAAACTGCTAAAGGTTTCCAGTTCCACTAGTAAACCATCCAGGTGATTTGCGGTTTTATTGCCACCGAATCATTGTTCACAGTAGCACACTGTATCGATTTTGTGCCATCAGACACACGGTATGAAGTCACATGCCATAATTCAGTCCTTTAATATTGACAAAGAAGAAAGTGAAACGTGAGCTCCTGACACACATATGTTTCAAAGATCTCGTTTTTATCACTCAAGTCAACCAATTTTAAAGTGGAGTGGGGTAATCTTTCATATAATTTTCTTAGCTTCCTATGTGGGCATTCAACAAAGCTTCCCTATTCTTCGTGGGCTCAAGCTTTTTAAGGTTCAGCTTTGGAATTCAATGTTTAAGTTGTGCTCAGGTTTGAAAAGTACATAATTTGGGCTGAAAATTCTTTTCAGTCTTTATAATTGCCTGGAGAAATGAATGCAACAACCGCTTTGACAGTTAATAATAGCAGAATGTGTATCTTTTTACATATAAATTCCCTCATCAATGTTACTTATAATAGTTGCTAAGCTCTCAGGAGTGTATATTTCTAGTTCAGAATTCATCAAGTGAAGTATTAGGTATACTCAGGATAGTCCACTCAAGATGAGACGTCCTTTTTTTCCCACACACTTACAGACACAGAGAGCTATTGTTCTTTGTTTATTTCCTAGATATTTTCAGTATTAATAAAAATCTCAGAGAGTCTGCAAGCATGGAAGGACAAAGTTCTTCCTCTAAAACTGTGCATATTACCCCTCAAGAGG
The DNA here is from genome assembly GCF_017311325.1 of Ursus maritimus. Classification (NCBI taxonomy): domain Eukaryota; kingdom Metazoa; phylum Chordata; class Mammalia; order Carnivora; family Ursidae; genus Ursus; species Ursus maritimus. Next base: position 312,106 of record NW_024423453.1, read on the forward strand.
CCCATAGTATATGTAGTGTAACTCTATTTTGAACCAGCAGTGTCCAGTTTCATGAACTTCTTGGTTGAGGAGTTTCCTGACCTTAGTGACATTGTCTAAATCACCTACTATTCTCTCAGAATTCCCAGAATGTAGTTACCATTTCAGTTCTTGTATTGGAGCCTGGGTTTCTCCTTGAATTAAATTACTTACTGATGTCTTTTTCCTTGAAGACAATTCAGTGTGCCAAAATGGACCCTGGGTGATGTCAGAAACAATCCTGAAAGCGGGCATTAGTTTGCCAAGGCAACGAGTTTCTGTCCAGTTTGTAGGTAATAGCCAGTAGGCTTTTATACCACAGATCCAATACCAGTCATTAGGGACACCCAGTGATCTATCTGTGGCAAAAATATCCCCCCTGGAATAGTCAAATAATACTATAACATTTTGGTGCCTTTCATCAAGAATGGATTTGTGCCATGTTGTGATTTGTAGTATCAAAACCATGAGGTGGGTCTAAAACAAAAGAAAAGTAATCTATTTTCCTTGTAAGACACATGGAAGTGGTCCAAATATATATCACTTATTTTCTATTCCCTTCCAAGTTCTATTTCCCTGAAAGTTCCATTGCAAGAACTTGCTTTCACAAAAAGTCTCTGGGTACTATTTCGGTAGAAGCAAAAACTTCCTTTACTATGCACAAGATGATAGGAGGGTTTAGATTTCAGGATGCCTGGACGGTTTTGGTGTTATCCATATAAATAGTCACCCAATGAATGAGTTTTGATACCCAGGAAACCAACTTGTTTATTACAAGGAACTGGAACCAAAGGAAGCTGGAAAATTTCCAAAGGGAAATGTGTACAAACCCCATAGTCAATTTGATTAAATATTTTTAAAATATTATTATTAAATAATGTTGACATACAATGTTTTTTTTATTATGTTATGTTAGTTACCATACAGTACTTCATTAGTTTTTGATGTAGTGTTCCATGTTATAGTTGTTTCAGGTGTCCAACATAGTGATTTGACAATCAGTGCTCACCACAGTAAGTGTAGTCACCATCTGTCACCAACAGCTTCATTACAGTATTGTTAACCATATTCCCTATGCTGTATTTTTCATCCCTATGACTTATTTATTTTATAACTGGAAGTTTGTACCACTTAAGCTGCTTCACCTATTTCAATTGAATGATTTATAGCCAGTTTGTGGCAAAATTATAGCCAGCTATTGGACTCATACCAAGGAGTGACAGTGACTAGCGGTACAGACAACAATCTTAAATATTAAAAATAGGGGCTTATAAGCCACATAGTTAAAAGCAGCCATAGGCCAGCAAGAGGAAAGGAAGTAATTACTACAGAGAAGAATGCAGATTAAGAAGTGATAACTTGTGGAATTGTTCTGTGATCTTGGGTGAAGGCTATCTACATCTGAAGACAAGCTGCTTCAGATTCCTGAGAAATCTCAGCTTAAGATCTCCAATAGGGATAGTCTTCCAGTGTTTGAGGATGACTTTGTCTCTTTGGTTGAGGGATATGTATCCAAGAGTCAGTTAAGTGTTTCACTGCTGTGCTAGTTATTACCAATACCTGATAGGGTCCTCGTAGTTCAGATTGTGACACGGTCTTTTGTTAAACACAAAATTCTGACTTGTAGCTGAGGCTTCAGGGAAGTATCAGAGTCAAACAAATGGTATTTGGAGATGACAGAGACTTAACATGGCTGTGGTTATTACTGATAATTTTCAAAAGTGAAAGATCTGATGAGAATTCATTACAGTAATGCAATTCATACAGTAATGCATATGGTAATGCAACTACACAGTAATACAGGGAAGTTTTGTTGTTTCTGTGGGCATGCAAAACAAACATAATAAAGACAATTTAGAAGTTTTAGACAAAACCTCTACAATAATTAAGCATGAATAATGTTTTAACAGATAATGTAAAATTATTTATAAAAAACTATAAATGTATTTTTATAGAGGAAAATATATTGAAATGTAACACATAATTAACTAGAGACATAATATATATCTCCAAGACTATGCTAAGCAGATAGCAAATTTGGTAAGTCTAGAGTAGGTCTTTAAAAAAAAAACCCTCTATTTTAATAGAACTCTGTGCATAAATTTGATGTGCATCCTGTATTAAAAAGCACTGTCCTAGAAAGTGGTAGATTCAAATGAAAGAAGTAAGACTGTGACCAAGCTAACATTTTAAATAATAACCAAAATTATGAAACTATGATAATTATCAAGATAATTATGATAAATTATTATACTATTGTTGCCTACATCAGGCAGAGTGCCAGTGAACCTCTAATAAATAGAAATATATGAAGGCCAGCAAGGATACCAACAAGTCTCTAATTAATTCCCCTGTAGCATACAGTTTCTGAAATATTGAGGCACTTTTTTTTTAAAAAAAGATTTTATTTATTTATTTGACAGAGAGAGGGAACACAAGCAGGGGGAGTGGGAGAGGGAGAAGCAGGCTTCCTGCTGAGCAGGGAGCCCACGATGCGATGCGGGACTGGATCCCAGAATGCTGGGATCATGGCCTGAGCCGAAGGCAGGCGCTTAACAACTGAGCCACCCAAGCGCCCCTGAAATATTGAGGCATTTTACCCACACAATTTAACCTAGAGAAAGCTGAGCATCTTTTCTGATTTGACAACTCTTGCCGTGGAACTCATCAAAAGTAATATTTGCAACAATCTTAATTATTTCTGGCAACTTCTTTTCTACAGTGAAAGAATGAGTCTTCGTGCTTTTCCAGGGACTCTCTGGGAAACCTCAAAGATATTTTTAGGAAGAAAAGATATCCTGAAAGTATTTTATTTCATTTAATGTTTAGGATTAAATCTTAGGAAGGAAAAAAAAATTGAAGTTGTTCAGAGATTTGAAAATTTAGGAATGTGAGTGTTGAGAAATAATTGGCTACTCAATTGAGAGTAACAGTAAACATTTAAAAATAAACAGGGAAGACAATGTAATTTTTAAGAACCGTAACTCTTTCATAAGTGAGGAAGTTTTGTTTTCTTAAATAAACAAGGATGTAGTAAAACCAAAGGAAAGCACAGAAAATTATTTTAACAAAACAAAGAATCTTAGCTATCCAAGCAGATTACACAGAAAAAAAAAAAAAACCCTTTATATTTTAGGTGAAAGCAGTAAACAGTCAATTGAGGACACGAGCCCATCAAAACTGAGCAAACTTTGCTAGGGTTTTAACATATTCATTGCTTGTCAGACTCATTATCTGTATTTACTATAATCTGAGAAAATGAAATTTCCTTTCTGTGTGCCTTCTACAATTTTCTGTATCCACCAGGTTTTGTCCTTGTCATTCTACTTTAAAACAAAACTATTCTCTCTTTTTAAAGAAAACCATATCTTATTATTTTGCACATAAAGTTGTGCCTCTCTGACAACACTGTTTATGGTAGAGTCTCATTAAAGTATATCAATTATAACTTTTGGCCAAAGCAATTTCTGTTTCACAGAGAAAACTCAGGGGATTGATAATTGTCAGCTGTCATACACTAGCATCTTACATAGCAGAGCATATGAACACGCATTGAACAACTTTCTACAGACACAGAAATCCCTCACACAACTTCTTGAAAGAATAAGAGTGAAAAAGATAGCTTCTCTGTAGAATATAAACATAAGAAGCAAAAGTATGTAAACTTAAAGCTATGCTTAGTAATCAATTTTTTGTATTCTGAATGCTTAGAAATGATCTAGGTATCCAATTAATACTGATTAGTTAGCTCAGTTTTATAGTAGTCCTAAAGATCTTGCAAATTAATCTTAGAACTCATATACTATAAGACACAATTAGTGCTGAAACAAAAATTTAAATGAAGGGGTAAACAGAAGGGGGAATGAAGCATGAGAGACTGTGGACTCTGAGAAACAAACTGAGGGCTTCAGAGTGGAGGGGGTGGGGGAATGGGATAGACTGGTGATGGGTAGTAAGGAGGGCACGTATTGCATGGTGCACTGGGTGTTATACGCAAATAATGAATCATGGAACATTACATCAAAAACTGGGGATGTACTGTATGGTAACTAACATAACAAAATAAAAATTATTAAAAAAAAGAAAAATTTAAGTTTCAGTGAATCAATTTGGTTAAATGCCAATTTACATTTTTCAAAAGCTTATACTTAAGTAGATTTACTGGTAGCTTATTTGATTAGTAATTCTGCATAAACTTAGGAAGAACATATCCGAGTAGACTAAAAATGTAAGCTCATATACTCAATGCTGGTAAATCAGAGAATAAACTAGTCTTATTTGTAAAATTTTACTTAAAATATGGGAACTTGGATTCTTAAAATATTTGAGTTAAGATTCTATCAGAATACTCTTCTTTAAGCATATTCCAAGCAATAGTTCAGTGTCTTTACTTGCTGGAAATTTTTAGGAATCTTTAATATAGAAGTACTTATTTATCTCTACAAACTACTAAGAGGAGTTCCTTAATCTTCTGAGACTTTCCCTTTAGAGTTCCTTCTGAGCACCTCATCATTTAATCATTTCACTTTCTCCATATTTTATGTCTTCTTAGCCAAGACAGGAAAATTTCCCATCCACCCAACTCCCAGCTGTGTCCTTTCTGTTTACAATATCTACAAGTATCTTTATTAAGACACTCCCATCTTTAGAGTTAGATGACTGATGTAAGAGCATCTAGTTGTTTTATCCATTAGGGTGTACATTTATTTATGATTTTACTTTGTTTTCATCCTAAGGTGATTTCAAAATGCTCATTTCAAAATGTTCTGCTTCCATTGGAAACAGTTTCCCTTTTGTTCTGAGATATCTCTTTAAAAATGTTCATTATATCAAAAGTTCTCCAGAGTGGCCATTATCTTTGGTGAAATCATGCCATTTAGAAAGTTAAGCACATGAATTTGTGTTGTCGTGTAAATACTTGTAAGAAGCAGGAGCTCGTCCTGTAGGGAGAGGCATGGACTTAACTCTGGACTGAGACAAATACATGGGAGTCTAGGACTATTCAGTCCAAAAATGCTCTTTATGTACCTAAAATCTTGAGCCCTGCAAACGAATGCTTGGAACATCCAACTTCAAACCTCCTACAAGAATGGGTGGAAAGGTGTAGAGAGGTGTTCCCTTCCATGTCTCTCATATGAGCAAAATGAGACAAGACTGAGACAATTTCTCGTAAAGTCTTGATGACTAACCTTATGGCAAAATTTTGTACAAAGGATCACTAGTCTAAGAAAAAAAGCTTAACTTCTTTGTCGCCAGGGTTGGCTTGAAATAGGCTTATTTCAGGGCCCATTTGCATTCTCTTCCCTGTGAATTTTCCTGTTATCCATGGACAACAAAATGACAAGGACAAACAGACAAATAGTTCTAGTAACAAAACGAATTTCCACCAAGGATATGCATTTTTTCAAAACTGGTTCCTTCCTTCCTGCTTCTTACATGCCTTCCTTGTACTTGGAATGAAAGTAGAAAGGAACAGATACATGAGAGACCATGGTGTGTTGGTGATTGGGTGGTTGTTGAATATGTTCAGAATGACACGTTTAAGGAGAATGTGAAAGATTAGGCTGAAGAGCAAACTGGGACCAGATCATGAAGGTTGAGAGTCTTGACTCTTATCACAAAGACAATTGGAAATAACTGAGAATTTTGTGTTAGAATGATATTAGAAAACAGTTTGGGGGAGGAATGGCTGGAGAAAGATATCTGGGGTGAGATACAATGAAGAGAGAAACCAAGGTAGTGATAGTGGGGATTCTGAGCTGGACTCAGGTATGGGAAAGATGTAGAAAAATGACCTCATGGTTGATTGGACATGGAGGTTAGTGAGAGGCAGAAATTAGCAGCAAGACGGGGCAAGCTGGAGAATGCAAAAGCTCTTTCAAAGCCTCTGCTTGTATTACATTTGCTGATGTCCTATTAGCCAAAGCATGTCAACATTGCCAACGGCGAACCTCAAAGTTATGTGGAGGAGACCACAAAAGAACATGAATACAGGGGGGGTGTGATTCAGTAAAGGCCATTAGTGTAATAATCTACCACAACAGACATGCTTTTTTTGCCCTCATTAAATGTATAAACTTCTATCTGATCATTTATTGAGAATTTTTGCATCTATGTTTATCAGGGATATTGGCTAGTAGTTCTCTTTTCTTGTAATGTCTTTTTATCTGGTTTTGGTATCAAGGTAATGCTGTCCTCATAGAATGAATTTGGGAACTTTCTTTCCTTTTCTTTTTTTTTTTTTTCTTTTCTTTTTTTTTTTTTTTTGGAATAGTTTGAAAAGAATAGGTATTAACTCTTCTTTAAATGTTTGGTAGAATTCATCTGGAAAGCCATCTGGTTCTGGACTTTTATTTGTTGGGAGGTTTTTGATTCCTGACTCAATTTCTTTGCTGGTTTATTGGTCTGTTCAAATTTTCTATTTCTTCCTGTTTAAGTTTTGTTAGTTTATATGTTTCTAGAAATTTTCTATTTCTTCTAGGTTGTCCAATTTCTTGACATGTACTTTTTCAGAATATTCTCTTATGATTGTTTGGATATCTGTGGTGTTGGTTGTCATTTCTCCTCTCTCACTTGTAATTTTGTTAATTTGAGTCCTTTCTCTTTTCTTCTTGATAATCTGGCTAGAGGTTCATCAATTTTACTGATTTTTTTTTTCAAAGAATCAGTTCCTGGTTTCATTGATCTATTATTTTTGTAGTTACTATATCATTGATTTCTGCTCTAATCTTTATTATTTCCTTCTTTCTGCTGGTTTTAGGTTTTGTTTGTTCTTTTTCTAGTCCTTTAGGTGCAAGATTAAGTTGTATATTTGAAATTTTTCTTGCTTCTTGAGGTCGGCCTGTGTTGCTATAAACTTCCCTCTTACAACTGCTTTTGCTGTGTTCCAAAGGTTTTAGGTCACTGTGTTTTCATTTTCATTTGTTTCCATGTGCTTTTTCAATTTCTTCTTTTATTTCCTGGATGACGTATTCATTTTTAGTAGCATGTTATTTAACTTCCATGTATTTGTGGTCTTTCTGGATTTTTTCTTGATGTTGACTTCTAGTTCATAGCCTTGTGGTCAGAAAAAAGTACTTGGTCAATCACTTTGATCTTCTTGAATTTGTGGAGGCTCATTTTGTGGCCTAAGAAATGGTCTACCCTAGAGAATGTTCCATTTGCACTTGAAAGGAATGTGTAGTCTATTGTTTTAGGGTGGAATTTTCTGAATATGCCTGCTAAGTCCATCTGGTCCAGGGTGGACAATTCAAAGCTATTTTTTCCTTGTTGATTTTCTGTTTAGATAATCTGCCCATTGCTGTAAGTGGGGTGTTAAAGTCTCCTACTATTATTGTAGTATTTTCAGTTAGTTTCTTTACGTTTGTTATTAACCTTTTTGGGTATTTGGGTGCTCCTGTGTTGTGTGCATAAATGTTTACAATTATTATATCTTCTTTTGGACTGTTCCCTTTATGATTATATAGCGTCCTTCTTTGTCTCTTGTTACAGTCTTTGTTTTAAAGTCTATTTTGTCTGATATAAGTATTGCCATTACAGCTTTCTTTTGACATCCATTTGCATGATAGGTGTTCCTCCATCTCCTCACTTTTAATCTGTAGGTGTCTTTAGGTCTAAAATGAGTCTTGTGTAGACAGCATATCGATGGATCTTGTGTTTTTATCCATTTTGTCCCCTATGTCTTTATTGGAGCATATACTCCATTTACATTCAAAGTAATTATTGATAGGTATGTGTTTATTGCCATTTTATTACTTGTTTTGTGGTTGTTTCTGAAGATTTTCTCTGATTCATGTTTTGCTGATTTTATTTAGTGATATATTTGGATTTCTTTCTGTTTATTCTTTGTATGTTTATTAGTGGTTTTTGATATATGGTTATCATTAGATTTGTATTTAACCTCTTCTGCCTATAACAGTCTACATTAAGTTGATGGTAGTTCAAGTTTGAATCCATTCTTTTTCCTCTCATCACCATGTTTTAGGTATATGTTATTATATTTTATATCCCTTTTTTGTATTCCTTAACTGATTTTTTACAGAACTACTCATCTCTGTATTTAGTTGTGGAATTTGTTCTTCCGGTCTTCAGGTCGCTCTCCAGTTTGTTGAGCTGGATGTGGATGATATCTAGTTGAAAATGTGGCGGGGCGCCTGGGTGGCTCAGTTGTTGAGCGTCTGCCTTTGGCTCAGGGCGGGATCCCGGCGTTCTGAGATCGAGCCCCACATCAGGCTTCTCCGCTAGGAGCCTGCTTCTTCCTCTCCCACTCCCCCTGCTTGTGTTCCCTCTCTCGATGGCTGGAAATGTTGGATGGGGTGAGCTCAGGGTCCTCCTACTCTGCCATCTTCCCAAGAGACCATTCTTAAGGAGGCATCACCCTAATGGCTAGGAGCATGATCGCTGGAGCCAGACTATCCGAGTTCAAATCTCAGTTATACTATTTCCTAACTGTGTGACTTCAGGCAACTTATTTAACTTCTTTGTGCCTCAATGTCCTCATCTATGAGATAGGGATAATAATGATAGTTACTTCATAGTGTTGTTGTGAGAATTTAATGGATTAATAAATTTTAAGTGAGACAAAAAATGCCTGGCATTTGGTTGGCACTCAACGAATATTAGCTATATTATTATTGTTATTATTATTACTTATAGTAGGTAGAGAAACCAAGACAGAAAAAATTTCAGAGATGGAGTCAATAGATTTTTAGGGTGGAGGAAGAAGAAAATTCAGGGGGAATTTTCAGCCTGAAAACAACCTGTGAGGACTCTTGTCTGGCACAATGACAATCATATTAGGTTGATGGGGCTGAGATTGTTACTGTATTTTTCATTCCCACATCAAGACTGCCTGAGGAAGAGGGAGAAACTGATCCATGAGGCAGATCCTCCGTGATGCCTTCTTGAGAAGGTTGGGAGGTCCTCCACTTTCCAGAATTCTTGCTGCCATCCTACAGGCCCTCCTAGGGGACCAAGGAATGCTTTTGCACATGTGAACTACTGTGACCCCAAATCACACAGAATCTCATGTGACCTTCTTTAGTTGTACTTGAAGTTGATCTGGATGATTCATGTGCTCTATGCATTATTTTCAGCCTATATTTAAATGAAAAACAAACATTTCACTTACAAGGATTCACAGTACTTTTTTCTTTAGGAGCATTTTTGGGCTGAGCAACAAGTAAACTTTATATTCTACATAAAAAGGTAATGCTAAATAGTCTAAATTAGGTAATGCTAAGTAAACAGCTTCAGTACAGTGTCAATACAGAAATAATATGTAAATTCCAAAATTTTTTAATACTATGAATGCATTTGAGATTCTAGTAATTCTAAACTACCATTGATGATATCATTAAGGTACAGAGTTGCTTTCTCAGGTGTTTTGACCATTAAAAAGTGTTTAAGTTAGATTATAAGTTGGCAAATGTTATCACACACACTGTTAAAAACGTTTAATATTTTCAAATGTCACAGGAGAACCCAGCACTGTAATGTCGGGCATTGCACACTTTGGATTTAATTTTGTACTTCTTTGTAACATTTACCTTGCTAATCTTTCATATTAATTTCCTTTTTTTTTAATTTGCTCAGGGTAAAACTTTAAAGCATCTCTTATCTTGTGTAAAATCTATAGTTTGTCTTGTTTTGTTTTGAATTTTTTTATGAATGAAGCAAAGTTAAAAATGAGGAGAAAAATAAGAAAGTACCATTTGCTAACTGTTCTTTCCTCTTTCTCTCCCTTGAAACCACCCACATTTATACTCCTGCCCAACCCGAACTATTTTAGAGTGATAAGGAGAGAAAAAAAGAAAAGGAAAAAGAGAAGGTAACCCCTTTGCTCCCCAAACTCTATTTTAACTTCTCTTCCCATTTTATTTTTCGTTTTTACTTGGCAGCATCCTCTTCAATCTCATCCTGGATCCTATTTCCTCCGAGAATCTATTTGACTTGTTCTAATGTCTGCTCCTTAATGTCGTACTATTCTACCTCAAGATCCTAGAGCTAGCACCACTTGTTTGGAGTTGGAGAAATTCCATCTCCTCTGGTCATCATGTAGGAAGTGTCCTATAATCAATAAGTAGGACTGCAAGAGGTTAGACATGCTACTGATACCCAGAATCTAAAGTACAGAGTTCCTGTTCCCTTTGCCACATGGTTTCCATTCTAAATTCTTTCAGGTTCTAAACAAACAATTGGTATATGTTCAGACAGTACCAAGTATAATATATATGGGAGGGGGGTGAACGAGTAAAGCGTGTGCTGCTTCTTTTTTGAAGGCCTCAGTTTTTTGTTTTTAAGATTTATTTATTTGAGAGAGAGACAGTTCTGGGGGGGAGGGGCAGAGGGACAGAGAGAAAGAAGCTCAAGCAGACTCTGCTGAGCACGTGGAGCCCAATGCGGGGCTTGACGTGGGACTCGATCTCAAGACCCTGAGATCATGACCTGAGCTGAAATCGAGTCGGACGCTTTACCAACTGAGCCACCCAGGTGTGTGCCCTGAAGGCCTCAGTTTATTTTCTAACTATTTAGTAAAATACTTTCTTTGTTGGACTTCATTCCTTTTTTCTTTCATTCTGTTCCCTTCCCTTCCCTTCCCTACTCCTTCCTTCCTTCCTTCTTTCCTTCCTTCCTTCCTTAGAATCGAAATATAGTTGACACGATGTTATATTAGTTTCAGGTATATGACATAGTGATTCGACAACTCTATACATTATGCTATGCTCACCATGAGTGTAGCTACTCTCTGTCACCATACAATGCTATTATAATAACACTGATTATACTCCTGTGCTATACCTTTTATCCTCACAATTTGTTCATTGTGTAACTGGAAGGCTGTACCTCCTACTCTCCTTCACCCATTTTGCTCATTCCTCTACCCCCTGCCCCTCTGGCAACCATCAGTTTCTTCTCTGTATTTATGGGTCTGTTTCTGCTTTCTTATTTGTTTGTTTTATTTTTTAGATGCCACATATAATGAAATCATATGGCATTTGTCTTTCTCTGTCTGAATTATTTCACTTAGCATAATACCCTCTAGGTTCATGCATGTTGTTGCAAATGGCAAGATACATTCTTTTTTATGGCTGAGTAATATTCCATTGTATATACATACCACTTTTTCTTTATCCATTTATCTATCAGTAGACATTGGATTGCTTCCATATCTTGACTATTTTAAATAATGCTGCAGTAAACGTGGGGGTGCATATATCTTTTTGAATTAGTGTTTTTATTTTCTTTGGGTAAATACCCAGTGGGGGAATTATTAGATCATATGATAATTCTATTTTTAATATTTTGAGAAACCTCCATACTGTTTTCCATTGTGGTTGCACCAATCTATGTTCCCACAAACAAGGCATGAGGGTTCCATTTTCTCCACATTCTTGCCAACACTTGTTATTTCTTGTCTTTTGATTTTAGCCATTTTGACAGGTAATAGGTGATATCTCATTGTGGTTTAATTTGCATTCCCTTAATAATTAGTGATGTTGAGCATCTTTTCATGTGTCTGTTGGCCATCTGTATAGTTTCTTCAGAAAAATATTTATTGAGGTCCTGTGCCCACTTTTTAATTGGACTGTTTAGTTTTTTGGTTTGAGTTGTACAAGTTCTTTATGTATTTTGGATATTAACCTCTTATTGGATATATCATTTGCAAATATCTTCCCCCATTCTGTAGGTTGCCGTTTAGTTTTGTTGACTGTTTCCTTTGCTGTGCAAAAGCTTTTTATTTTGATATAGCTCCAATAGTTTCTTTTTACTTTTGTTTCCCTTGCTTCAGGACACATATTTAGAAAAATGAAGTAGGAATTCTGCGTTTCAAAGTTCAACTATAAAAGAAAACCATTAACAAAACAAAAAGAAGTTCTATTTTGCTTTCCCTGTTGTAGATATGAATCAGATCACTGGAATTGCAGTTGTACGTAGGATCGTCTCTGAAATAAATGTATTGGATTAAACCAGCTGATATGGTCCATAGTATGATTTATACTTCCACGTACATGTTACTGTATTTTTAATTACCTTCTGAATGCTTAAAAAAGGTACCCAATAGAGTATACGGAAAATTTTAATGGGTTTCTTACTAATTTTCATTTCTTGCATTTATGTGCTCAAACTCCAACACAGGTTGTGTATGTTTTCTCAGGGAAAGTTTAAGAAAGGAACTTGAGGGGCGCCTGGGTGGCACAGCGGTTGAGCGTCTGCCTTCAGCTCAGGGCGTGATCCCGGCGTTGCGGGATCAAGCCCCACGTCAGGCTCCTCCACTGGGAGCCTGTTTCTTCCTCTCCCACTCCCCCTGCTGTGTTCCCTCTCTCGCTGGCTGCCTCTATCTCTGTTAAATAAATAAATAAAATCTTTAAAAAAAAAAAAAGGAACTTGAATATTTTGGGATACAGATTTTAATTTTCTTAGTAAGTGTTGTCCTCGCAGTCAGCTCAAAGTAATGGCTATAATATAGATCTATGATATTTAAGCAATGAAAAATATTTTCCAAATCTCTATATTGGTCATTTAAAAATTATTCTGTTCTTTGGTACCTATACACAGATTTTTCTTAGGAAATATTTTATTTACAATTTTTCTCACTTAAAATTCAAAATATGTTACATTTGTATGTTACTATATTAGGAGCCTCAATTACCAGGTTAGAATTTGAGTTCCACCACTGGTATTGTCCTTCTTGGGAATGTTAGTCAATTTTTCTGAACTTTAGCTTCATATTGTAAAGTTAAAATAATGTTAGTACCTACCAACAATATTATTATGAGGATTATATAATTCAATATAAAAGGATTAGAATCGTGCCTGGAACCCTGTAAGGGCTATAGAATTATTTGTTTTGTGATTTTTTTGATTATTTGGGAAAGATTAGGAGAAAAGGATATAAACCGTAAACTTGCAGAAGGAATTTTCTACAAAGTGGTGTTACGATAATCTCCCCTTGAAAAAGGGTACAAATTCTCACTGACCATGACTAGATTTACCTTTGATGTACAATGAATTAGAGAAAACTTTGTATTGATCAGTATGAGATGGTTAGAAGAATGCTTTACTGTCTAAGTAAAAGCTGTTATATTGAACTCTGCTCCTTAATAAGGCAAAGTATTGGAACAGTTATAATTCTTTGCTACTCTTATTAGTAGGACTTAGATGAAATAAGCCAATGAGAGCTAAGCTCCTCCTTCTGCTGCAACAGAGGGAGATTGATGGACTCCTCTGGAAATGGCCTGAATGGGTCAGGACACAGGTCATGAATGTGGTGGAGCAGTAGAAGATGCTAAGCTTTGTCAGGGCTGGGACTGTGACAGTACACAGCACAGTGTGCTTTGAGACCTAGCTTGCACTTGATCAGTAACTCTAGCAGTAACAGATGGGAGCCCAGGAAGAGTAACTCAGGTCCAAAAGAGGGCATTAATATTATAAACATGTCTGGTCATTTCCATCCCAAGGAGGGATGCTCAGAGACTTGTGATCATCTCTTATCTTGAAATCAGGGAGAGAAGAATACAGGGCTGACTTACCCCTCTTTTCTTTAAAAAATGTACTAAACCCAATATGCCTGGCTTGAAGGGTATTAAATGCATTGCACCATGCTTGTGGGCCTAGGGAGAATTAGATAGCCTGGTTTAAGTTAATTTATACAGGTACTTCTCATTTTTTAAGTATATCCTAATGTGATATACATTGATCTCAAATGTGTATCCCCAGATCTACTCATTGTTTTCCACAAAAACTCTTTCCTTCATTCTTGTTTAATATTATCACAACCCACTTTTAAGGTCATAAATCTCATAAATTCTATTTAGCTTTAATCTTCTCCACATTTTCTGTAGCAAATTCATTAATTTAATCTACTATGTGTCAGCTACTCTTCTGGGAACTAGGGATACATCAGTGAAAAGAAATCAACACAACAACAAAAAGAGTATCTGTCCTCATAGTGTTTATTTCTAGTGGGAGGGGATAAACTTACAAATAAAAAATAAATAATTTAATATAGTAGAATTTTGTGTTTCGTTATTATATTTCATTTTCTTATTTACTGTGATTTGTCTCAGATTATTATTGTCATGAATAATTTTTTAGAAGTAGGAGTAAAAAATCTGGATTTAAAAGTGAAAGAGTATTAAAAAATGAGTAGGATCATCAGAAAACATTGCAGTGGACTGAAAAGGACCACAAAAAACAAAAATATGATTTTGTTATTCATAGAAAAAGTATCTTGAGCCTTGGGAAATTTAATGAGACAAACATTTGTGAGAAGCCTGCTACTTATGTACTTATTCTTTCCACAAATATTTCTTGAGAATATCTTAGAAACTGGAACAAAATAGTAAACAAAATAGATAAACTCCCTGCCCTTAAAGAATTTGCATTCTAGTGGAGGAGATAGATAAACACCATCCCCTAAACACATGCTAACTCCTGACTATTCTATTTCCTAGCTCTCCAGCCTGCCTCCCTGTATACCCACTCCGACCTCAAAAAAAAAAAAAAAAAATCTTTTTTTACCAGTGCCCTAGTTTGGGGCCCTTTTCAACCATGAATCTTGTGTCATAACTGGCCCCGATTCCATCATCCCCATTGCCATAGTTACCTTTCTAAAACGTTAATAGCTGCATCCTCTGCTTCTACATCTTTGGATTCTGTATCATCTGCTTTATGATTTCATTCACCTTTTGGCCTCCACCTATTTTCTAGCCTTCTTTACTGCCTTAAAACCTGTGTAACATCTCCTTTTAGCTGCCACTGCAGCTTTCAGTCAAATGACTGCCCATACTTCATAGAGAAAGTAGGAACAATTACTCAGAAGTGCTTTCATCTTCTTATTGCCATGCCGTAACCCTATTTCCATAAGACAATATGTATCTACCACTCAGTGGCTTCAATATAATTCACCACTCCTTCCTTCAAACTTGACTCTCTAGGCTAGTTCCTCTTTTTTAGTCTTGTGCTGGTCCTTATCCTTTGCCTGAAACCATCATTATCCACATCTTCTAGCTAGACATTTAGTCACAGGGATTAAATGTTAATAATTTTGAAAATATATTTCTTTCTACCCATACTCTGAGCTCCAGATATACATACTCAGCTGGTTATTGGGCATGTGTTTGAATGTTTAATAGGCATCTCAAACTTAAAGTTTTCAAACCAGAACTCTTGAGGGCTCCCCACTCCTGACCTCTTCCTCAAGCAGTCTTTCCCATCCCAATAGGTAATACCAGTATCCATTCAATTTGCAAGACCTAAACCTAGACGTCAAGAGAAGGAGCAGAAATTTCTCCATTTTTTTTTCTCAACTCTCCTCACAGAACCCACAAGTGTGTTCAAAGTATATTTTAAATGTGTCTACTTCTTCTCATCTTTACTACCACCACCTTAGTGTAAGCCACAATCATATCTTGCCAAGGCAATTCTTGAAGTTTCTTAACTACTATTTCTGCTCCTTCTCTTGGTTCATGCCCACATCATCGTCAGAGTAATTTTTATTAATCTCTATAGCAGATCATGTCACTCCCTTGCTTAAAGTCCTTCCGTGGTTAGAGTAAGGTTGAGGATCTTTATGACAAGGTTCTGAACGATTTGGTTTCTGGATATCTCTTTGAGATCATTTCCTTACCCTTCCTCTCTAGCTCATTCCATTCTAGCCACATTGTCTTCCTTTCTGTTCCTTGAATAAGCCAAACTCCTGTCCAGCTCAGAACCTTTTTATTTAGAATATTCTTCCTCTGGCTGTGTGCATGGTAGTTTATTTTTCATTGAATCTTAGCTCAACTATACCTCCTCAGAGAAGTCTTCTTTACCCTTTATTCAAAATAGCACATTAGTCTTGTGGGAAAGAAACTCTATGACTAACATTTGCTAAGGCCAAATACATGTAAGATGTTTTTGTACATTACATTGCCTTTTTCTACTTCTTTTGCACAATAGCACATTAATGTTTGTTTCATTCATTCATATATTCATTCATTCAGCTAGTATTTATTGAACATCTGCTATGTGCCAAGAATTATTCTAAGTGCTTGAGATATATCAAAAAGTAAAGCAGATACAGTTCTTTAACTTCTGAAGTTTACATTCTAGTGAGTGAGATAAATAATAAACATAAGCCTAATAAAAAGTAAATTATATAGTATAAGGAAGGCCATATGTGCTGTAGGAAAAGGGACAGCAGGGTAAGGGGGATTGAGAGTGTCGTGGAGATAAGGGGTGCTCTGAGAATTGTACTGTAAAGAAACCAGCACTTCACAAATTTATTTGACCATAGAACTCATAGACCAATCTTTCAAAGAACACACCTTAGCAAAGTATTTTCTACCTATTCTCTGTCTCTCCCTCTGCCTGCAAGACACACACATTTTATACAGTAGAAACCTGACTCCCAGGGAAGCTCTCTATTTTTCCCTGAGTCACAAATTCTTCCTAGAATTTTAAGATATGACCTTTGCCTTACAAAGCTGATTGTGAAGATTATAATAATAAAAACAATAAGTTCCATACCTAGTATATTTGATTCTTGGAGCAGCTTGTTTATATGAAAATTTACTTCCAGTAGTAGTGAGGGAATGAAACAAAAAAAATGGTTAGAAAAAAAGGGAGACCATGAAAATTTTCTTTTCATGGATTTTGTAATCATACCAATGAAAAAAATAATAAATAAACAACTAAAATAAATATTACCGTATACAAATGAAAAAAATAATGGATTGATATTTTTAAATTACATTAATGTGTTTTTTACAAAAGAAAACTAGGTGGTCTGTTATATACACCAATTGTTATGGACTGAATATTTATGTTACCTCTCCTCTCCCAAATTCATAAATTGAAATCCTAACCACCAGTGTGTCTGTATTTGGAATATGGAAGCAATTAAGATAAATGAAGTCAGAAGGTGGGGCCTTGATCTGATAGGATTAGTGTTCTTATAAGAAGAGATATTGGAGAGCTCACTTTCTCTCCTTTCCTGTGAACACAAGGAGGAAGGCCTTGTGAGGACGGTTAGAAGGTAGCCATCTGCAAGCCGGGAAGAGAATTCAAAAACTGAATCAGCCAAACTCTTGATTTCTCTCCACTTCCCAAAACTGTGAAAAAAATAAATTTCTGTTGCTTAAGTCCTTCCGTCCGTGGTATTTTGTTATGGCGGTCTGAGCAGCCTGAGCAGACTAACACTCCAGTATATTGGTCTGTTACAGTAATGAGTACATAACTTTACAGGTTTTGTTATTAAAACTTAACTTTGGCAAATTTGGTAATTGCTTTGTCAAACTTGATTTTCTTTATGTGTTTTACCTAATAGACTGTGTTACTAGATTCATCTATCTTTGCTCACAATAACAGAGCACCTCTTATTCATTTTAATTTAAAAATTTTGTCACACAAAGGGACAAATAGAAAACTAGAAAAAAATCAGAAGTATAAGTTTAGAAGAGATTCATAAAAAACAACCCATTGTACTATAGGTTTCAGAAATTTCAAACACAGAAGGAAACTTCGAGTAGTCCCATGGAGTGACAGAGCTGAAGTAAAGCCCATGCTGCTTCTTCATCCTTTCCTCACTGGGATGTCACCCTTTACATCTAATCTGTTTCACTCAGAAATATATAGCTCCACAGTGGTTGGAAAGAGCACCCAAAGAGAGCTTAAATGATTCAAAGACATTATGAATTTACTCTCAAAATGAGAGTGTGTAGCTGTGTCTACATGTATCGGGGGCTGACTGGATGACTGGGGAGTCTTTAAATTAACTTTTATGTAGAATTCGCATTATTGCATTCTGCATAAAAGGCGATTTGAAAACTCCCCAGTCATCTGGGCAATTATTTAGAACTTAGACCAACAGAAGCTTTCTGAGGAAAGGAGTGTTTATCACTGACATTGTTTAGAATTACCGGCATACTATGATAGAAAGCAGATAAACTTTAAATCTGTTTTATTGATGCTTTTTTCAAACATCTAGTGTTACTAATGAGAAATTTAGTGCCAATATGATTTTAATTATTTAGGTGATTCTTTAAACTTTCTTTCTGAAATTTTAAATTAATCTTCATCCATGATGTTCAGATATTTTATTATAAAATTTCTAGGGTTGGATTTCTTACTGTTCATCTTGAGTATAGCTCTGAAAATCTTTTTAGGATGAAAATTTATTTTTTCCCAGCTCTTTAATTTTGCTTCTACATGTAATATTTTTCCCTTTTCCATTACGTCTGCTGCTCATTCTAGAATTCATTTTAGATATATGTTTCATCTTGATGTACTCTCCATGTCCCTTACCACTTTTCTCATACCTTAAAAATGTATTAATTTTAATTACTCTAAATGTTGTATTATTTGTTCCATGATTAATTTTACATGTAATATATATTTATTTTAAATGTGGAGCATATTTCTCACTGTGGGACTTTTTTCCTCACAAAGTTGGAGATTTTCAGAAGGGAGCTTCATAAATGAGAAAGCTCATTCACTACAATCTCTACTGCTGCCTGGTTCCCATGATCCATTTGTTTTGTTTTTAGATGAATGAAGTCATACAGCATTCGTCTTTCTCTGACTTATTTAACTTAACAAATTACCCTTTGGGTCCATCTATATTGTCTCAAATGTCAAGATTTCATTCTTTTTGTAGCTGAGTAATATTCGATTGTATTCCCTATATATGCCACATCTTCTTTATGCAATCACCTATTTTTTTTAAAGATTTTATTTATTTACTTGAGAGAGAGAGAGAGAGATTGGGAGAGAGATAGCAAGAGAGAGAACAAGCAGGGGGAGAGGGAGAATCAGTCTCCCCACCGAGCCAGGAGACTGATGCGGGACTCTGTCCCTGGACCTTGGGATCATGATCTGAGCTGAAGACAGATGCTTAACCAACTGAGCCCCGCAGGCGCCCCTATGCATTCATCTATTGATGGACACTTGGGCTGCTTTCCTGTCTTGGCTATTGCAAACAATGCTGCGATGAACATAGAGGTACCCGTGTCTTTTCAAATTAGTATTTTTGTTTTCTTCAGATAAATACCTAGAAGTAGAATTGCTAGATTTTATGGTGGTTCTATTTTTAATTTTTTGAAGAACTTCCATACTGTTTTCCATAGAGGCTGCACCAGTTTACATTCCCACCAATAGTGCATGAGGGTTCCTTTTTCTCCACATCCTCTCTAACACTTGTTATTTCTTATCTTTTTGTTATTAGCCATTCTGACAGGTGTGAGAGTATATATTATTTCGGTTTTGATCTGCGTTTCCCTGACGGTTAGTGATGCTGAGCATCTCTTCAGATATCTGTTGGCCAATCTGTATGTCTTCTTTAGAAAAATGTCTATTAAGGTTGCTTTTAAATTCTTTGGAGGCAAGGCACTTCCTTACTCTATTGCCTTGCTCTTGAAATGTCCCTGATAACAGTAGTAGATAACATTTGTTGAGTACATTAGAGTTAATGCATATTTAATCATTGTGATGAATAATTGGTCAACTTAATAAAGTGGGAACACCCAAAATGCCTTTTCCTACTTGTTTTGTGGTCGTTTCTGTCCAAGATTTTCTTTCTGGTCTAGAGGACTTGGGGCTGACTGTTCAAATCCTTTAAAACTATTAGCTCAGCAGGTCAAGTTGGGATTGCACATGATGGAGGAGAAGAATGTATGGGGGAAAAAGGGAAGTCTTCCTGGCTTATTTCACTGTATATTTAATCATAAAGCTTTCTCTTATAGCTAATTTCACTCTCTTCATAATGATTCCCCTCACTGTTGGTTGATAACTTCAAAATATGTAATACTGGTAAAAGCAGTCATATTGTTTTCCTATATTCTTTGTTACTATTATGGTAGGATACTTACAGTGCACTTTTTGTTTCTTTATGTGAGTCATTTAGGAATATGCCTGCTGTGCATAGAATAAAAAAGAATTATTACTTCTATTTATTTTAAATTTAAAAAATTTTTTATTTTATAAATTTTTTAAAAAATTATTTTTTTATTTATTTTAGAGAGAGGATGGGAGGAAGGGGCAGAGGGAGAGGGTGAGAGAGAATCCCAAGCAGACTGCACTGATCATGGAGCCCAATGTGAAACGTGATCCCACAACCTTGAGATCATGAGCTGAGCTGAAATCAAGAGTCAGAGGCTTAACTATCCAAGCCACTCCTGTGTCCCAAGATTATTTTACTTTTATACAGATACTAAAGGGAAGTTTCTTTAATTTTTCCTTTTTCAACTTTTTTTATCATGAAAAGAAAAGATATTTAAACCTTTTCCTTTATTTTCTGTTATTTTATTTATTAAATACATAACCTTAATAGACATTTGGTAATTCAGTTGTTCTCCATATCATTTTACTCAAAGAAACCTTGCCCATGAGTATGCAAGGACAGCAATATCAGCCCCTATTTTTCTAGCTTATTAACTTGTTTGCTCTACTTAGCCTCCTCTATCCTACAGGGCTCCATCTGTGGTTTTAACAATATTGATGATTAATTCTATAAAGGGTGGTTTAACCTGAAAGCAGAACCTAGAACTGAGCCAGAGAGTGCCTGTATGCTCTGAGACAACTCTGCAACATAAAAATGTTTTCCAGAGAGCATTTCTATTATCTGCTGAAAGATAGTCTAGAAGCTCCTGTTCTAAGTGGTTCTGGAGGGCTATGGTAATAAGTTAGATGGTTCTAAACTTGCAGTAAAAATGGCAACCCTCATAGTGACTGCATGTTAGATATCAGGAAAGAA
Organism: Ursus maritimus; assembly: GCF_017311325.1. Taxonomy (NCBI): domain Eukaryota; kingdom Metazoa; phylum Chordata; class Mammalia; order Carnivora; family Ursidae; genus Ursus; species Ursus maritimus. Next base: position 332,858 of record NW_024423453.1, read on the forward strand.
GTATATTTCTCACAAAGAGATGACCGTTCTGCCTTCCGAATAAGTTGTTAAATTTTTCATTTGGAATTTCTTTTTTTCTTAATTTTTGTTGTTACTGTATCACTGTGCCTATCAATATTGAGTATTTGCAATGATATCTTAGCAATATAGAACAGCACCAGATTGGAAATTATTTTTTCCACCATTTATGAATCATATGATGTGGGAAATAGCTTATTTTTGGAAATTTTAGTTTCTTCACTTGTAAAATCATCCTTCCCTGGATGGTTATAGAGACTAAACATGACAATGTGTGTGAGAGGATCTGGCACAAAGCAACAAATCAGCATGAAATCAGAAAGGCAATGTTTGGCTATAAGAATTCCCGAAGTCTTAGAACATCTATATTTACAGCTACTTGATGTATTATTCTTGAATTATTTGGTGTTTAAAAGTCACAGGTCAAAAATTACGTATGTTTGATAAGAGAAGGATTAGCATGTATATTTTAAACTTTAAAGAACAACTTTAATTAGCTAAAACAAGGTAATTATATTTCAGGTGTTCCTGAAACTAATATGGACAAAGTTATTTATTTAGTATTAAATTTATTGAAGACATTTAGAGGTAATTTGTCTCAGTGACTGTTTTTATTGCCAATGAACTGTTTGTGAAAAATAGAAGGAAAAGAGGCTTGATTTGATTATACAGAATAATTAAAAACAGGATAGAATATCAGTATCACCAGTTACGTACTCAATTCTCCCCCAAATAACTGTCTCTTATATCACAACACCTTTATTTTATTCTTGGCTTTATTTATGCTTTATTGTCAGAGATTATTAGTCATGAAAATAAAGTAAATATATCTATAAACACCCATGAACCATTAATATAATCTTCACATTGCTTTAGTTTAAAATAATTATAAAATTATAATAGTCACTGCTTGTTTATAAATTCTATTTAAATAAAATATTTTTAATTCAATGGTATTAAGAAGTGATATTATTAGTTTCACATTAGGAAATAAGGAGAAATTTGCCAAGATTCTTGAACTTCTATCGTTTAATAAGGCAATTTAGTTATTGTGCCTTTTAGACATTTCCCAACTCCAGTCCCACTGCCACTGTCATTGATTGGTTTTCTCATTGGTCTTTTACCTTGACTGTTTAAATTGTAACTTATTTTCTAATCTGCAATCTTTTCTGCTCCACAGTATAATAAGTCATTTCAAAAAGTAAGATCATATCGATTTTTCCTTTAATACCATTTCATGGTTTCTAATATCTAGAAGAAAAAGTTTAAATTATCTAGCATTGTGTTAAAAAAAAAAAGCCTTTAACAATGTCCCCAACTTTCACTGCTGATGTGCCCCCATCACCCAGTGCCTAGTGCACTGAAGATGCTCACTGCATTTTTGATGAGTAAACAAACGAACCTCCCATTTCAGCCTTCCTCTACCTCCCTACCCTTTGCCCCATCCCACACTCAAATCTTGCTTTGCTTTGCGCATGTTATGCTCTTTCCTTCCTCTATGCCAACTGCATTTGAGCCTGCAGAAAAAGCTTAAATAAAATGGAATAAAGAGATTTTGTCTGTGAAACTCATAAGAATGAGTTCAGGCCATAATCAAGTGCAGAAAGATGGTTGGCATAGTTACATATTACAAAACAAGGGACTTATATGGGCACTAATGAAAGTATCGGAGTGTTTATCACTAGAGCTGTATTTTAATCCTGTCCTTATTGTTGATTAATTTAATGGCTCTGGAAGAGCAAACTCAGTAAATGCAATAATACTGCATTTTGATTATGAAATGAAATTATTTCTCTCATAGGAGAAATCCCGTAACATTTTGGAGGAAATTATTTGGGAGAAGTGGAAAGGGAAGCTATGGAATAGTTTTGTTTTTTAACTTAATTTTTATTTTTTAAAAAAGATTTTATTTATTTATTTTAGGAGAGAGCTGGGGGGAGGGGCAGAGGGAAAGGGAGAGAATCTCAAATGGACTGTGCACTGAGCACTGAGCCCGCCAATGAGGGGCACAATATCACTACACTGAGATCATGACCTGAGCCAAAATCAAGAGTTGGATGCTTAAACCGACTGAGCCACCCAGTCGCCCCTGTGGAATAGTTTTGAGAAAGAAGAGAGTTTTGAGAAAGAGCTGTAGGAACTGAGTGATACCCTTTTATTTTCTAGAGTGAGCTCATCACAAATAAGAATTAAGGGAGAGCTGGATAGCAGGGGAAGGCATGGCTGGATCCTGAAATGTAGGAAAGACTCTTTAAAAGTGGAAATGAAAAAGGCATACAATAGCAACGAGGGGAAGAAGGAACGATTAAGAGCCTTTGGAACAGGATAGCTACTCAGGGCAGTCAACTATGTGTATGGCATTTTGAAAGCCTTGTTATATTGTCACGTATAGTTTATAGTTATAGGGTCAAAGAAATTAAATGCAATAAAATAAAGGAGAGGTGAAAATATGGTAATCCCCCCTTATCCACAGTCTTGCTTTTGTGATTTCAGCTACTTGTGGTCAACTGCGGTCTGAAAGTGAATGATCTCTTAATGTGTTGCAGCCTAACAATACGTCACAAAGCCTACATCATTCACCTCACTTCATCTTATCACTTTGGTGTCTTACCTCACACCATCACAAGAAGGATGAGTACAGTACAGTAAGATATTTTGAGGGAGACCACATTCACATAGCTTTTTGTTAAAGTATATTTATTACAATATATTGTTATAATTGTTCCATTTTATTGTTAGCCATTGTTACTCTCTTATTGTGCCTAACTTACAAGTTAAACTTTATCATAAGTATTTATATATAGGAAAAAAAACATAGTGTATACAGGACTTGGTATTCTCCATGATTTCAGGTATCCACTGGAGGTCTTGGAACATATCCCCTGTGGATAAGGGGGCAGATTACTGTAATGATTCCAATGAGTATTTTGGAATAATATGTTTATGTTTAGTGAATGAGTTCCTCTTGGAAGATAGTTTTGGAAATTTTCATTTTCTTTTTAGTTAGAACAAGACAAGACCTATAAAATAAGTTAATCTGAAGAAGAGAAAAGAAGGAATACAGAATTACCCACATGTCCATAGTGCAAAACAAAATAATAAAAAACAAAATCCCAAACCAAAAGGCAAAAACAATTCTCACACAGGAAGGAGCAATAAAACTGAAACAAAAGAAAAGTAACAAATTTTAGGAATAGAACTTGAAAAGGACAATGTGGGACAAAATGGAGAAAGATATATTGGTTATGCCTGGTTATGAAGTTGCAGTCACACACCAAAATCTTCATATAGAAGAAAAGGACGTTCAATAATGTGACATATTAAGGCTTGGATTACCACTTTATTAATGAATCAAGAACATCCTCACCTATGGTAGATTTTTCGTGCTGGTAGGCCCCGGTTCCAAGTACATTTCTGAACTCCATGCTGCAGTCTCAGATCCATTCCGCCATAAGTACCTGGGAGACCAGTGAAAAGATGTCTGACCAGCTGCAAGCTCTTCTGCAATCCCCCAGGGGAAGATGGTTTTAAAAGGGAACTTGAATGAGCACTGCTATTGCATGTAAGTGATGAATCACTGAATTCTACTCCAGAAACCATTATTGTACTATATCTTAACAAACAAAATTTAAATTAAAAAAGTTAAAGAAATCCAAAACTATAAATAAATAAATAAATCCATCCATACATACATACATAAAACTTGAAGAAATGGGAAGGATTGTGGGTTTAGCAGTAACAATACTAGAAGGCACTTACGTAGCACTTCAATATGAGCCTGGCACTGTTTGGTGTGCTTTGTATGTGCTAATTTGCTTACTGATGCTGCATCTTGTCCCATTACTATCCCCGTCTTCCAAATGGAGAACCGGAATACAGAGAAGTCGACTGAGTGAAACCGAGCTCGCTCCGCTAGTGAGTGATGCAGCCATGACTTGAATTCAGGAAGACTGGCAGCAGAGACTGTCCCTAACCATTTTGCTGAGCCACCTCTCTAAGGCAACTAACCACTCAGTGCTTTATTCTTAGTGTATCCTTTATTCTTTTTTACATTTAAAGAGACCAAGAGATGGAGAGGTTAAATCCAAAGTCACGTAATAAATTAGGGAATTGGGATTTTTTTTGAACCCAGGGTTGTCTGATTTTGTTGACAGTGCTATACCTTGTTCTGGTCCTGAGGAGTACAACCTATTGCTGGATTTTCCTGCAGGTTAGCTTATTGCGGGATGGTCAAAGAAAAGGACACAATGAGCTTTCTTGCCTGTGACCTGGTTAATGGCACAGACCCATATTTTCCTAAACTTGAGTCCTTTTGAGGAGAAAGTTTCATTTTCAGAGAATTAATAAGTTATTACATATATGATGTGTCTGTTTTGTACTCATAAACTTAAACATAAGATGATATATGAATGAGTGCATTTTAAAAGTGCCAATAATTTATACTTAAAGAGTGCATAAACTAAAATGTTTCCTATTTCTTCACTCCATAGTGTTATATAACATTAAAAGTAATATATCTTTTGAGATAAATACATCTGAAATCTACGTAACGTTTTCTTATGTCTGAATATTATTGTTACATGTACATTACTTTTGTTTACTGTTCTCTTATTTTTCTTAAATTGTAAAATTTTTAAATGTTAGTGAACATGATAGCTGCTGACATCAATGTTTATCTTTTACATGAATTCTCTTGGTAGTTCAAATAATCTTTCAGTTGCTTCTTTTGGATTTCCTAGTTAGAAATTCCTATCAACTGCAAAAAGTGATGGTAATATTTTTTTTCCTTTTCTTATCTCTCTGATTCGTGCAGTCTCAGACAGAGGTAAAAAGCAGGGCTCTGGCAGTACTCTTTCTGGGCGGGAATCTCAGCTCTGCCTTTTAGCAGTTTTGTGACCTGGAGCAAATTACTCAACATCTATGTGCCACATATTCTTCAAATACAGAGTAGATGTAGAAATAGAGCCTACAGTATAGGGTTCTTCTGAAATGCAGGGCTAGGTGCTTGTTTTAGGTTTTTACCCAGCTAAGTGTTCAGACTAATTATTGTTTGATATATAATAGTGTAGACTGACCTTTTCATGCAGTTTAATAGGTAAAGTATGAAATTGGGTATCAGGAACTGAACAATTTAGGAGTGTTTAGGAGAATGGGCACTGTTCTCAGGCAAATCCATTGTTTAATTCAAAGCTCTAAATACCTCAGTTGGCCTACTTTGTGAATTTAAATAGCTTTTCTGAGCATCAGTGTTTATTTTTAATCTGTAGAATGGGAATAAGAATAGTGTCTATCACTTAGTTTTTTGTGAGAATTAAATACTTAATACATACAAAATATCACATTGTTTAGCATTTAATAAAGGCTCAAAAAAGGGTCTTTACTTGTCCCTAACTAGCTGATTGATGTTAGAAATGTCCCTAAATTATTCAGGCCCGTGTCTTCATCTGTAAATAGAGGTGGAGTATACAATTTTCTCTTAAGTTCTTTCCAGGTCTAAAATAGAAATTCAGCCTATGATAGACCATATATAAGTCATAGGACAACTTGTACACTGTAATTTATAGGAAAGCAATTGTCCACATAAATAAATGCTCCTTGAGATGTTGGTACACAGATCCTTAGTTTAGACCTGTGAGGACAGGCAGAACATTTTTTCTCAGACTCCATTTAGACAATCTGACACGATATCATTATCGGAAATTTAGGATGGAATTTAATATAATTTTCCCTTTGGCTGAAGGGAAGCTAGATGCGTCAGTGGCACTTGCCATAAATGGGAAAGATAGCTGCAAAATTATTTAATTTTTGGCCTGGTAACCATCCCAGCACAAAACATAGCACTGAGCTCATAGTAGGTGGTTTATCAATCACTTTGCCTGAATAATTAATTTGATCTTTCTTTAAGAATCTTAATATTTTACAAATAATTCAAGATCATAAGTTCTTTCAGGGACAGTGCCTTTTCTTACTAATTTATTTTTTGCCCACAGCAAGTAGTGTGCTATGTTGAACACATTAGATCATTAATGTATCCTTATTAAATTAATGAGTGAAAATGTATTTGAGGACTGACTACTTTTCATGATTTTCTTCACACTAATTTCTACAAACCAGATAATTTCAGTCAAGGTTAGGCTATTGAATGGCTTTGATATAGCTAAACGAGACATGAATTGGGAAGAAAACATATGACCTTGCCAAAAGATTGTTGAATAAAAATTGCCTGAATTACTTGTCTATCCTTGTTTTTAAATTATTTTTTATTATGTTATGTTAGTCACCATACAGTACATCATTAGTTTTTGATGTAGTGTTCCATGCTTCATTGTTTGCTTGCAACACCCAGTGCTCCATGCTACACATGCCCTCCTTAATACCTGTCACCAGGCCAACCCATCCCCCCACCTGCTTCCCCTCTAAAACCCTCAGATTACTTCCCAGAGTCCATACTCTCTCATGGCTCATCACCCCCTCTGATTCCCCCCTCTTCATTTTCCCCTTCCTTCTCCTAATGTCCTCCCTGCTATTCCTTATGTTCCACAAATAAGTGAAACCATATGATAATTGTCTTTCTTTGCTTGACTTATTTCATTTAGTATAATCGCCTCCAGTTCCATCCATATTGATGCAAATGTTGAGTAATTGTTCTTTCTGATGGCTGAGTAATATTGCATTGTATATATGAACCATATCTTCTTTAGCCATTCGTCTGTTGAAGGGCACCTTGGCTCCTTCCACAGATTGGCTATTGTGGATATTGCTGCTGTGAACATTGAGGTGCATATGGCCCTTCTTTTCGCTACATCTGTATCTTTGGGGTAAATACCCAGTAGTGCAATTGCTGAATCATAAGGTAGCTCTATTTTTAACTTTTTGAGGAACCTTCACACTGCTTTCCAAAGTGGCTGTACAAACTTGCATTCCCACCAAGAGTGTAAGAGGGTTCCCCTTTTTCCACAACCTCTCCAACATTTGTTGTTTCTTGCCTTGTCAATTTTTGTCATTCTAACTGGCGTAAGGTGGTATCTCAGTGTGGTTTTGATTTTAATTTCCCTGATGGCTAATGATGTTGAACATTCTTTCATGTGTCTGTTAGCCATTCGTATGTCTTCTTTGGAGAAGTGTCTGTTTGTGTCTTCTGCCCATTTTTTGACTTGATTATTTGTTTTTTTGGGTGTTGAGTTTGAGAAGTTCTTTATAGATCTTGGATACCAGCCCTTTATCTGTAGTGTCATTTGCAAATATCTTCTCTCGTTCCGTGGGCCGCCTCTTAGTTTTGTTGACTGTTTCCTTTGCTGTGCGAAGCTTTTTATTTTGATGAAGTCCCAAAAGTTCATTTTCACTTTTGTTTCCCTTGAGTTTGGAGACGTGTCTTGAAAGAAGTTGCTGTGACCAATTTTGAAGAGTTTATTATCTATTTTCTCTTCTGTGATTTTGATGGATTCCTGTCTTACATTGAGGTCTTTCATCCAGTTGAAGTTTATCTTTGTGTATGGTGTAAGAGAATGGTCGAGTTTCATTCTTCTGTATATAGCTGTCCAACTTTCCCAGCACCATTTATTGAAGAGACTGTCTTTTTTTTCCATTGGATATTTTTTCCTACTTTGTCAAAGATTAGTTGACCATAGAGTTGAGGGCCCATATCTGGGCTCTCTATTCTCTTCCATTGATCTATGTGTCTGTTTTTGTGCCAGTACCATGCTATCTTGGTGATCACAGCTTTGTAATATAGCTTGAAATCAGGCAACATGATGCCCCAGCTTTGTTTTTCTTTTTCAACATTTCCTTGGCGATTCAGGGTCTTTTCTGGTTCCACATGAATTTTAGGATTGTCTGTTCTAGCACTTTGAAAAATGTCATTGGTATTTTGATCAGGATGACGTTGAAAGTATAGATTGCTCTGGGTAGCATAGACATTTTAACAATGTTTATTCTTATGATCTATGAGCATGGAATGTTTTTCAAACTTTTTGTGTCTTTTTCAATTTCTTTCATAAGTTTTCTTTAGTTTCTAGAATATAGATCCTTTACCTCTTTGGTTAGATTTATTCCAAGATATCTTATAGATTTTGGTGCTATTGTAAATGGAATCAATTCCCTAATTTCTCTTTCTACAGTTACGTTGTTAGTGTATAGGAAAGCAACTGATTTCTGTGCATTGATTTTGTACCTTGCCACATTACTGAGGTGCTGTATGAGTTCTAGTAATTTGGGGGTGAAGTCTTTTGGATTTTCCATGTGTAAAGTATGTCATCTGGAAGAGAAAGAGTTTGACTTCTTCTTTTCCAATTTGAATACCTTTTATTTCTTTCTGTTGTCTGATTGCTGTTGCTAGGACTTCTAGTACTATGTTGAACAATAGTGGCAAATATCATTCTCAGTGGGGAAAGCTGAGAGCCTTTCCCTTAAGATCAGGAACACGACAAGGATGCCCACTCTTGCTACTTGCCTATCCTTAAATAACTCAATCATATCCTGCCTTAAATTATCCATATATTGGGATACTATTTCCTATTTCTTTTCTAAGAAGAGGCTGGCTTCATTGGTTTTGTTCTCTGAACTGTAATCTGATAGTCACATATCCCCTGACCCCTGAACTACTAAAGGTTAGTATCTTCTTTTTTGTCTCCAAGTTTGTTATCTGTTCTTTTATTCTTAAGAAAACTTTAACCAAAGCATCTACACCTGTTTTGGTTTCCAACAAATAAATCACAATTTCAAACAAACATTAGTGAACTCTGTAGAATTGATTGAGGTTAGAAATTACCCACCATTAATGTTATACACTCCATTGTTACTCAAAGTGTGAGGATCTCACTACCCACCCCAATAGACTTATTAAAGCACTGCTTCCAGTCACAGATTTTCTCAGAATTCTTTTTATCTTATTTTTATTTTTTTAGAGAGAGAGAGAGAAAGTGCATGTGCAGGAGTGGGTGAGGGGCAGAGGGAGAGGGAGAGAGAATCCCAAGCAGGCTCCACACACAGCATGGAGCCCAATGCAGGGCTTGATCCCACAACCCTGAGATCATGACCTGAGCCGAATCAAGAGCCCAACGAACTGAGCCACCCAGGCGCCCCTTTCTGAGAATTCTTATGAATACACTTTTACAATTTTATTTCAAAATGATTGAATCTGGGAATGCCTCGGTGGCTCAGTTGGTTAAGTGTCTGACTTGATTTTGGCTCAGATCTTGATTTCAGAGTCATGAGATAGAGCCCCAAGTCAGGCTCACACTCAGCAGGGAGTCTGCTTGAGATTCTTTCTTTCCCTCTGCCCCCCTACCCTAACCCCAGCACATTCACACTCCTTCTCTAAAATAATAAATAAATAAATCTTTAAAAAATGATTGAATCTGAAGGCCTTATTTTAGTAATAAAGCAACAATAATTTTACAGGAGACAATCTATTAGGAGGCAAACCTTTTTTTCCCTCCTCAGAAACTTATCTTCGTGCTGCCAAATCTCCTGACTTATAGAAAGAATGAGGTGAAAAAAGGCATGCAAAACTGTTATAACTTTGAAGCTCTATCCAACTGTAAGACAGTAGTGTAATGGCACAGGGCCCATCTGGTAGGCAGATACAATCATACATTTTTCTAACTGTTAGAGACTCATCTGAATACATGTGGAGCAGGTTTAACAATTCTCTTAAAACTGAAAACTAAGGGAGCTTGATTTCTGATTAAATTTCAACTAGTCATCTTGAGTGATAAAGCAATTCCATTTTTTATTCTTTTCCACCCTCTCTGATATATTTACTGACTGTAGAATAATTCATATAGACAGTGAAACTGTAGCTATGTTTAGATAAACACCTCACTGACAAAACATTTAGAGAAGTAAGATAATTTAAAACTTTCTTGTTTAATTTTGCTCTGGTAGGCAGAATGATGGCCTCCCAAAGACGTCCACAGCATAATCCCTAGAATCTGTGAGTATGTTACGTTACAGGGCAAAGGAAAATTAAGGCTGCAGGTAGAATTACACTTGGGCTGCTAATCAACTGACCTTAAAGTAAAGAGATTATCCTGGATTATTTGTGTGGGCCCGATTTCCTCTCAAGCGCCCTTAAAATATGGAAGATGGAGATGGAAGAATTGGTGTCACAGTGATGTGATATAAGAAAGACTCAACCAGCCATTTCTTGCTTTGAAGAAGGAAGGGGGTCATGAAATGAGAAATGCAGGTGGCTCCTAGAAACTGGGGAAGGGAATGGATTCTCTCCTAGAGCCTCCAGAAAGAATATCTCAATTTTGATCCAGTTGAGTCTCATTTTTGATTTCTGACTTTTATAATTATAAAATAATAAATCTGTGTTGTGTTAAGCCACTAAATTTGTGGTGATTTATTACAACAGAAATAAGAAACTAATGCATTTGCCTAAGAGATTTTGTTTAATTCTTGACTAAATAACATAAATTATTTATACCTGAAATCCAGATATAAATTTATATTTTCAGAATCTTTAGGCTCAGTATTTCTGCTTTTTGCACTAATACAAAACACTGCTTGTATTACGGAAACTCCTACCCCTCTGTGCCATTAAAGTTTTGGTTTTTTGTTTGGTTGGTTGGTTTATTTTTTGAAAAGCATGTTTTACTTTCTTCTCATTTGCTTTGAAATTTTGTAGTAGTTCTCCAGTGTTCCTGTATTTTTTCCTTCAGCTCTGAACAGAAAGTCTCACATTTGGATTGCCCTTTATTCCATCTTCTCCTTATTTCTTCTTAGCAAAGCTTTTGCCATATTAATGAAATCCAACTAAAATGTACTGCCTCCTTTAAATATTTTTTAATTGTGATAAAGTATGCACAACATAAAATTTATCACCTTAACCATTTTTTAAGCGCATAGTTCTTAGCATTAACTACTCACGTTGTTGTGCCACCCATCTCCAGAACTCTCTCCAAAAGAGTTGCAAAACTGCACCTGCACCCGTTAAACAATGACTCCCCATCCCCTGCCCCCAACTGCTGGCAGCCAGCATTCTTTAGCAATGCCTTCTTTTTGAAATGTTCCTTAATTACTCAAAATCAGGAGATTTCTTCCTCTGTGCAATTGCACAGAGTGTTTAATTTCACTAGGCTCTCATAAACTACCACTCAGTGGTGTTATTTTGATAGACCTTGTTTGGGTTTTTGTCTGCTTTATGCACTGGATTCCCTCTTCTTTCTGTGCCCTTTTCTGTGCCCCAGGCAACTATCTTGTATGGACTGTTTCTGCAGGCTCCTCTTCTTTGGCCTCCAGTGGAAACTAAGACATTAGAAGGAGAAAGAAGAGTGAGTGAGGCATTGGCTTGGTACACCCTCTGATGGCCACCTCTCTCCACCAACAACTCCTATTGGATAGCCTGCTACACACGCTGTCCCCTTTGCTCTCTCCCCTTGCCCCTTAGGAATGAGGGTGGTAATAGCTCTCTTCTGTTACCATCCCTGGAGGTACTGCACTATCTCGATTTTTTTTTTAATTTAAATTCAATTACCCAACATATAGTACATCATAACTTTTATATGTAATGTTCGAAGATTCATTAGTTGCATATAACACCCAGTGCAATGTCCACAATAGCCAAACTGTGGAAGGAGCTGAGATGCCCTTCAACAGATGAATGAATAAAGAAGATGTGGTTCATATATACAATGGAATATTCCTCAGCCGCCACAAAGGATGAATACCTACAATTTACATCGACATGGATGAAACTGGAGGGTATTATGCTAAGTGAAATAAGTCAATCAGAGAAAGAAAATTAGCACCATTTCTTCTGATTTCCCTACACCCTGTAGAGACTTTTGTAAAACGTCCTTTATAACCCAGCTGTGGTGAGCTGTTTCTTGCTGGGACCATGACTTTTCAAGCTTTCTGATAATGTCTTTATCATACTTGTTTTGCTCTACCTCCGTTACTGTCCTTAGACCTCTGCCCCTGTTTTGAGTCACGACTACTTGCCAATGAAGAAAGGAAAGTGTATTAGAAAAAGGCCCCCCAAATAGACTTTCTCTGGGAAAAATACCAAATTAAAAAGATAAGCAGTTCATAGGTAGGATTAAACCGTAGGTAATGGCATCACATTTTACCCTTCAAAATCTTTAGATGAACTGAGTGAATTCTTTCTATAGGAAAGTATGCAACTCTTATCTTCCCCTTTTTAAAATGACCTGTCATACAGTCGACTTTTTTTGGGGGGGGGGTGATAAAATGTGTGTTTTGTCTTTTAGCTATTTTTCTCAGTAGAATTTTCACAGTCATGGGGCGCCTGGGTGGCACAGCGGTTAAGCGTCTGCCTTCGGCTCAGGGCGTGATCCCGGCGTTATGGGATCTAGCCCCACATCAGGCTCCTCCGCTAGGAGCCTGCTTCTTCCTCTCCCACTCCCCCTGCTTGTGTTCCCTCTCTCGCTGGCTGTCTCTATCTCTGTTGAATAAATAAATAAAATCTTTAAAAAAAAAAAAGAATTTTCACAGTCAGTTCTTTAAGTTTGCCTTTCTGAAAAGACATTACTGTATGTTTTTCTTTTTTAGGAGGTATTGTTCTTAGAAAATGAAATTCTTAAGGATTGTACATCCATGAAATTTGATAATGAAATTTTATTTAGGGAAGCATGATGCAGAATTATTCCCAGACAACTTTTCCAAGAATTTTATGACTCTCATTTCAAACATTTTTCCCCCCTGAAAGATACAAGCTTTCCCCAACAATCTGGTCTGTTTTCCTACGTCCATTATTTGCCTTCTCCTCTTGGATTTGCTGATAGGGCACAGAGGACTGTGGTGCTGTGGGAACTCGTTCCTCTGTGTGGGCTGGTGCTTGTTAAAGGGCTGTCAATTACTGCTATGCTCAGGAGGCTCCTAAAACACTTAGGATACAGAACCGTTTTCACTTGGTTCAAAATCATTCAGGTTCTCATTAGAACCTTCCTGGTCATTCATGTTTAACCCCTGGATAGAGTCCCAGTTCCTTTTGTCCATAAACACTTCAGATGTTCTCATACTCTTGGTGGCAGAATCCACTGAGATTTGCCTTTATGTGACGCATGTGTGCGCACGTGCACGCACGGCTGGGAAGAGGACTGCAGGTGTTCTTGTAAACTGCCCTCGTCAGCGTTTCACCCGAAGCAGCCACTTAATCAAATACACTGCACCCCTGTGAAAAAATTATCCTTTTCAGTCATCCCCATTTTTAGAAAATATCTGGAATGACAAGATAGAAAATGAACCTGAAGAAAAGGACTTCTAATGTGATATTTAAGGCAGTATTTGCTTAGAGCAAAAAATTCATTTCTTGAACTGCTTTTGAAGATAATGTACTGATTACTTAACAAAAACATTAACTTTTATCCTAATTAGTTAGAAAGCCAGAAAGCCTGAGGCTTCTATTAGGAGATGTGATAGGTTGGGAAATTTGCCCCATCTCCCTGAAAGTGCATACAAATTCACAGTCTTACGAGCTAAGCATAAATATGAGTTGTTAATTAAATATGCTAATTAGGCATGAGTAATTTTTACTTTTTATCTTTCTGGCCCTATTTTCTAAATTTGTTTTATTTTTTAACAAAAGTTCAACACATTTGTCAAAACTGGTTGCAAAATTACTCAAGCTAGTACTGGACTAGTAAAGAGTTAATTGAGAGGGTTTAATCTTTTTTATTTGAGATGTAGACATGTAAAATAAAATGCACATTTCGTAGTGTACAGTTTAGTAGATTTTTAAAAAGACATATGCATATGTCAAAAGCATATAGTTCGATGAATTTTAAAAATCTGTTTGAATTATGTGATCACTAACTAGATTAAGATATGAAAGACTTCTGGCCCCTTAGAGACTTCCTCATGCCACTGTCAAATCAGTAAGATGACCACCACAAGGCAATTACTTTGACTTCCAAAACCATAGATTAATTTTGACAATACTTGAATTCCAAATAAATGTAAATATACCATACAAATTCTTTTATGTCTGGCTTCTTTCACTAAACATTATGCCTATGAGATTGATTCATGTTTTAAATGTAGTAATATATTCATAATTTTTATTGATGTGTATGTATGAATAGACCATAATTTACTAAGTCATTCTATTATTATTGGGCATTTGTATTGTTTCCAAGTTTGTCTTACTGTGAATAAAGTTGCTATGAGCATTCTTGAACAAGTATTTTGGGGAGCATATATTCATTAGTCTGGAATATATACATGTATACACAAGGTATATTTTCAGGTATACACAGGTATATACCCAAGACTACTGAGTGTACCTGTCCATCAAAAAGTCTTGTACAGGGGCGCCTGGGTGGCTCAGTCGTTAAGCGTCTGCCTTCAGCTCAGGGCGTGATCCCGGCGTTATGGGATCGAGCCCCACATCAGGCTCCTCCGCTATGAGCCTGCTTCTTCCTCTCCCACTCCCCCTGCTTGTGTTCCATCTCTCGCTGGCTGTCTCTATCTCTGTCGAATAAATAAATAAAATCTTAAAAAAAAAAAAGTCTTGTACAAAAATACTTATAGCAGCTTTGCTTATGGAGGGGTAGGCATATATTTAGTGTTATTTTCAATATTTTAAGTTATTTAGCTGTAATAGAGAATGTCATTTGTCTATTTTTGCTTTAATTGCCTATGCTTTTGGTATTATAACCAGGACATCTTTGCCAAGACTAATGTCATGAAAGTTTTCTTCCATGTTATCTTCCAAAATTTTATAATTTCAGGGCTTACATTTAAGTCTTTAATCTATTTTGAGTAACTTTTTGTGTATGGTGTAAGATAAGGGTCCAATTTCATTCATTTGCACACTGATTTCCAGTTTTCCCAATACCATCTGTTAAAAAGACTGTCTCCATTGTGTATTCTTGGCACTCTGTTGAAGATCAGTTGACCATACATGCATGGACTGATTTCTGGGAATGAATTGATTCAGTTCCATTGGTCTATATGTCCATCTTTATGTCTGTACCATATTGTTTTAATTACTATAGCTTTGTGATATAGTTGAAATCAGGAAATGTGATGCTTTTTCCAGCTTTGTTATTCAGGCTCAAGATTGCTTTGGGTTTTTGGGGTCCCCTATGGTTTCATACAAATTTTAGGATTTCTTTTTCTTTTTCCTGTAAAAAAAAAATAACCATTTGGATTTTGATAAGAATAGCACTGAATTTGTAGGTCACTTTGTGTAGTATGGACATTTTAACATATTAAGTTTTTCTAATCCATGAGCAGGGATGTTTTTCCATTTATTTGTGTCTTTAATTTCTTTCATTAATGTTTTGTTGGTTTCAGTGTACAAGTCTTCTACCTCCTTAGTTAAGTTTATTCCTAAATATTTTATTCCTCTTGGTGCTATTGTAAATGGAATTGTTTTACTAATTCCTTTTTGGACAGTTTATTGTCAGTGTATAGAAACACAATTGATTTTTTTTAAAGATTTTATTTATTTATTTGAGAGAGAGGGAAGGAGAGAGAGATCACAAGCAGGGTGATGGGCAGAGGGAGCAGCAGGCTCTCTGCTGAGCAGGGAGGCAAATAAATAAATAAAATCTTTTAAAAAATAAATAAATAAAATGATTTTTAAAGTCTATGTCTTTTTAGTGTTATTAATTACTAGCTTTTCCTATTACTTTCTGGTACTATATACTTGAAATGACATTAGAATTTTTATTAAAAAAGAAAAAAATCAGAAACTGTGTTCTAAGGGTCTGGTGTTAGAATAGATACTTATGAACACAATGAACAATACCAAATATTTGGGCTACCCTATATTAAAATTTAATAATAAAATATCCCCACTAAAGAAATTGAAGCATTCTACTTTTTGCATAATTTAGTATGCTATCAAGTTCTTCTCTAAATAATAAGTAATATTTTCAGTGATACAGGGATGTTAACGAGAAAGCCTTTTGTTAGATGTTCAGTTAAAAAAAACAAAACGTGCTGAAATAGATAGTGCTCTAGAATGTAAACCATTTCTGATTTATAATATTCTACATAGCTATTCAAATATAGATAGGATAAATTAAAATTTTCATTATTTTTTATTTGTATGCTGGATTCTTTATTAGATCACATTTTGAGTTTTCAAAAATACCTAAAATCTCTGGACATTAGTAATTTTAGTAATGCTAAATTGATTTACAGTTAATGTAGGTAATAGGAGAGCTGTCCATAATTAGTGCTCAGTGGCCTAGAAAATGATGGTGTGATATCCTGGAAGAGAGATCCATTTACAGTTTTCAGCATGCTATGGTTTTGTATCTCATAAAAGCTATAGACTTATAAAACATTAGGTTTAGTTATAAGGATTTTACCTTATCTCACTGTAGCTTAACAACTGGGTCTACATTGCCAAAGAGAAACAGAATTTTTTTGCAATTATTTGACAAATGTTTGTGAGAGCTGATAGTGCATCAAAACATCACATCAAAACATCACATCAAAACATCAGAAAAAAAACATCTTTTTGTTCAATCACATTATATTGGTAACAACAACAGCCATGGTGGAAGTATTTGCACCACAGAAATTGGCAAATGCTACAAATCATGTTCTTTATTTCTAGAAGGTCGTTTGTTAAACATTACTAGCATACTACTGATATTAATTCATATTTTATTTCAATTAATCTTCACAATAAGCTAACAGTGGAGGTTTTTATCACCATTTCATAAGAGAGGAAGTTGGAATTCAGAGAGATCAAATAATTTTCTGAGAATTCAATGCAGAACAGAGCCAGAATTCAAACCCAAGTTTATCTGATCCTATGGATAATTAATTTGTAAAATTTATCCTCTCTCCTTGTTGAGATAGGTGTTTAGGGCATATCTTGATATTACTCAAGTCCTATCTTGAAGTAATTACCTATTCAATAACATCATAGAGCTGACTCTTCACAGGATGTTAGGATTTTTAGGGTAGGCTTGGAGAGAAGGGGGAACTAGAAGAAGAATGTAGTATAAAGTTCTTTTGATAAATCTATATACAGTCAAGGATAGATGAAGAGCTGAACAGGAAAAGCATACACTACATCTGCAGTGTAGAAACCTGATTGGGGTATAATTCTTGTTATTCTCAACACTTGGAAAAATGATCAAGCAATCTAATATTAAATAAATCCATATTAACATTGATTAACATTAATATTAACATTAACAGGATACTACAACTGTCTTAAGTACTGACATTACTATTATTGCTATTACTCCTACCATGTTTTGAGTGCCTACCATGGCTCAAGTTCTCTCAAAATGTTTTAAATAGTAATGTCTTATTTGAATCAGTCATTCAACATATATTCAATACCTGATCTGTATAAGACATTCTGAAAATCTCAAAACTTTATAAAGAAGTGTTATGGATTGAATGTTTATGCCCCTGCAAAATTCATGCTCAGAACCTAACCCCCAATGTGATTGTATTAGGAGGTGGGGATTTGGGGAAGTGATTAGGTCATGAGAGTAGAGCCCTAATGAATGGGATTATTGCCCCTGCAAAGACCACAGAGAGCTCTTTCACCTCTTCACCACGTGAGGATACAGTGGGAAGACAGCCATCTCTGAATCAGGAAGAGTGCTCTCACCAGATGCAGGATCTGTTGGCATCATGATATTGGACTCCCCAACCTCCAGAGCTGTGAGAAACAAATATTTGTTGTTTAAGCCACCCAGTCTATGTTATTTTTATTACAGTGCCCCAAATAACTAAGGCAGCAGGTATTATTGTATTGTTATAAAATGGGGATTCATTTTATAGGTGAGAAAAACGAGCTTTAGAGAAGCTTCCTAATTTGTTTAATATTCAAGTGTCTGGACTCTTTCTTAACCTTATCTTGTTAATGTGTGATTTGCTAGACTTCTGGAATGCCTAGGCAATTTTCTCTAAAAAAATAATTTAACTGTGCATAACTGATATGAAATGTTCACGTAATGGGTCTTGGGGTGATACTGGAGAGCACCACCATACCTCCATGTATCTTTTGAGGGGGGAATTTGAGGGCTTATAAATCCATGTGAGATGTGATGATGTAAACCTTACTGCCTTGGCCATGTGAAGCCACGATGTACATAAAACTTCACACTGACAAAATCCACAGCTTTTTAAATCTCTGTGTTTCTCCAGAGAAAGAAAGGGACCACAAATACTTGGAGAAATAATCAGATATTAACACAGGGAAAATGACTAAACATGTACTGAACAGTTCTAATTATTCTAATAATGAGGAAACTCAATAACATACATTGACAAGTTATTGATCTTCCTCATTATTAGAAGAATTAGAGCACTGGGTGTTATATGTAAGTGATGAATCACTAAATTCTCCTGAAACCAATATGACATTATATGTTAACTAACTAGAAATTAAATAAAAACTTGAAACAGACAAAAATAATTCCAAATATTAAAAAAAGGAAATAGATTGTTACTCTATAAAAATTCACTTGGGAAAAGACTGAAAAAAATTACTTACACATTGAGAAGTCCAGCAGGCATTTTCATTTCTACTTTGATGGGATCTTGAATTGGAGTCCTGACTTCACTCCTTAAATTGCCTTTGTCCAACACAACAAAAAATTCATTTCATTCAATGGAATTACCCCAAATATTAGATTTTATTATTTTTACCTGATTCTCATAACAAAAACTCTGTATTTATTTCAAAATGGTGTGTTGTTACTTCAGCCCAGACATGTTAAATTTGATAGTTTTGAACAACATGGTGATGACCAACCAGGCAATTTAATGGTCTCATGACTCAGACTTTAGAGTGAATGTTATAGAAAACCGTATCCTCAAACTAAAGGAGTCCATAATTAAATTGTCAAGGCTAGGTACATTTTACTTCTCTAGTTATATATCTCAGAAAATAATTGCAATTTTGACTTTCATAAGAGTTTTGATTACTCCATATCTATCTGAAAGCATGTAATTCTTGAGCATTTCACAGACCATTGGAGATAAAGGGGGAATGCAAGGCAGCTCTTTGAGGACAACATGCATGACTCGATAGAGCTGGCAGCATGTTGTGCTTATACTTTATAGTGTCAAAGGCATTGTAGAGATCATTGAATCTAACTCCTTTCTTTTAAAGCTTTTCATAATCTTTATAGCAGAACGAAGAAACAAACTAGAATGATCAAGAAGAAAGAAACAGTCATTTAAAATCCTTTTTCTTCTTTGTTTTTAGTCAAAATATTAGGGCATATAAAACCAAAAATATACTTTGAGCATTTCTGAGTTTTTAAGTATTATTTCTATGGATAATTAATGATGATAGAAAGTATTGAATGATCATTATTTGCCAGGCATCATTTTAGGTACTCTATGTAGATTTTCTTGTTTGAAGTTTCTGTTGTTACTAGCAGAACTTCCATAGCTATTCCTGTAAGAATATTTTTTTTTAAAGATTTTTTTATTTATTTATGAGACAGAGACAGCCAGCGAGAGAAGGAACACAAGCAGGGGGAGTGGGAGAGGAAGAAGCAGGCTCATAGCGGAGGAGCCTGATGTGGGGCTCGATCCCATAACACCGGGATCACGCCCTGAGCTGAAGGCAGACGCCCAACCGCTGTGCCACCCAGGCGCCCCAAGAATATTAATGTTATGATCAAATAGATAGCATCTGAGTTGCCTCACAAAATAAATATTTTGAGTGATCATATTTTTGCACATATTTATTGAGTGTTGGCTATATCCATGTAGGAACCACTGTTTAAATTCTAGGTAAATAGAAGAGACTAAACTTCTGACCTCATGTACCATATATTCTCGAAGGTGAGGCAGGAAATAAAATAAATATATAATATAATAGGTACCAATAAAAAATTAAAATAGAGTGAGAGATAAGTTAATGAAAGAAGTTCTTTCTGAGATGTGCCTTTTGAGTAGAGGTGTAGATGAAGTAAAGGGGCAAACCTTACGAATATTCAAGGTGAAGGTATTTAGTGAAAGGCTCACCATGTCCAAAGACTCAGAGATGGGAATGCACAAGGAGGCCAGGGTGGCTGGAGAGGAACAGGCACAGAGAAAGCAGTAGGAAAAGGGGAGGTCTAAAAGGCAGCCAGAGGTCAGTTGATCAAAAGCTTTGTAGGTCATGACTCTATAGGCACATGCACCTTCAACTGCCTTGCCCCTCTTTTGTTTCTTTGTAATTGTTTAGAAAAATCACGTTCTGGTTAAATCTAAATCTCCTTCTACTCCAAGCCTGAACTGCTTTAGCTGACACTAAGAAAAATAAAAACATTTTTTTCTGTCTGATTTCATTCAAAATCCGTGGCCATCAGCCTCAGATGAATGGGATCAAAAATTCTGTCATGCACTTGTTAAGTATAAGACACTTACCATAAATCAGGTGGAGATATAGAATTGGATAAAAAGTAAAGAGTGTGGGGTGGGAGATGTGGGCTGATGGTAAAAATTTGGAAGTCATTACTGTGCAAATGGTTTGTGAGAGAATAAACATGGCTAGAAAGACTGAGTCCTCAGGGACACCAACTTATGGAGTGTAGACACAGAAGAAGATGCAGCAAAGGAGGCTAATAGAGCGATGCGTTATGTAGGAAGGAAATCAGGGGTTGTGGCATCCCAGAAGTCACATGAAGACAGTGTTTCAAGTAGGATGGAGTGGTCACTCAAGTCAAATACTGTGAAGAGTTGAGCAAGAAGGGATTGATCATTAGATTTGGCAATGAGAATGTCTTGGGAAGGGCACGTCTAACTGGGACAGGTTCAAGAGGATGTGGGAAGTGGAGTTTGCAAGTTTGGACAGTCCTTTCCAGAAGTATTGTTATAAAAAGGATCAAAGTTGAGTGGTAGAACAACATATGGAATCTAGGAAGGAATGATTTTTAATGTTATACCATGTCTGTATGGTGATAATAATAAGCCAGTAGAGAGTGTGAGAAAAGTGATGATGAGACAGACAAGAGGTATAATTTCAGAAGCAATTGCGTAAAGTAAGTGAGAGAAGGTGGAATCCAGGGCCTGAGTGGAGAAGTTGGCCTGGGATAGGAGCCCAGAGAGTTTGCCCTTATAACTGGAGAGAAAGTAGAATACGAATGAGTACGGATAAAAGTGGGTAGATGAGGTAATGGTAGTTTATGGAAGTTCTCTCTTAATTGCTTCTCTTTCCTCTGTGATATAAGAAAGATCAGTAGCTAAGAATAGTAAGAAGGAAGGGTCTGTTGGAGGATTAAGGAGGAAGAAGGTAGGAATAGCTTCTTGGTATCATAGGAGAATGAATGAAATGAGGAAATGCAGTTTGTCAGAATTCTTGAACTTACGTTCCTAAGTTTAAAGTCAAGGTGTGGAAGAATTGTCTAGGTGGGGATTTGAGTTAAGACTTACAGCAGGACGAATGGTTTAGACAAAAACGACCAGCCAGATACTTGAGAGTGGGTATTTTTTAAGGAATAAGGGACAACAATGGTTTAGAAGTGTTGATATGGAACAAAAAGGGCACCACCTCCCTTCCAAGATCAGTGCTATGTGTGGCTTAGGAGATGAAACAGCCAACATATGGGAGGGCTGCAGAAGAGAGAGTGAAAGCATATATTCATAGCTGAGATCAAGGAAAAAAGAGTTAGGCTGTACAAGTTTAGGAATCTAAAAGACTAGTCTTCTCTCATCTGCCAGGGCTAGGCAGGTTTTGTATAAATATCTAAAAATGTAAACACCTGGCTATTCTGAATTAGGATATCCCTAATGAGAACAAGCTAAAAAATTTTACGTGCATATTAAAATTTATACTTCATTAAGCCTTAAAAGAGTAACAACAAATAGTGCTTAATTTTAATTTTTCATCCTGGTATTCTATCATTGGCATTAAGATAACAGCTTGATTTCCTATAGTTGACTTGTTCTGCTGTCAGAGATGAGACTGTACTTTAGATTACTTGATTTTAAAGTTGTTTTTTTTTTTCATTGAATTCTTCCCTACATCTCCTGGAGTGTAGAAAATAATTATTTTATAACTATTACATTATATGCTGTTTGTTTCATTTTTAATGCTCAGCGCAAGCTCCATGAGGGCCAGAACTACATCTGGCATGACCCTACCTCATTCTTTGTGTCTGTCATAATGTTTGGCTGATTGGAAGCACTGATATTTTTTAAATGAATCAATCCAGATCAAACTTTGTATTATTACTTTGTGTTCTTTCTCTAACAAGATTTTAAGTTCTTCAAGGAGGGAGAGATGCCTCTCTCTCTCTCTCTCTCTCTCTCTCTCCCTCTCTCTCTTTCTCTCTCTATGTATGTATGTATACATACATACATATATATATATAAAATAAATTTAAATATATATGTATAAATCTGACTCACTTGGCTAAATAAATTAATGAGCCATGAGGCCACTTTCCATCTCAAATAATAAAAACATAAAATGGAAACACTAAGAATATTTCATAGTCTTTGTATTTTTTTTCTCCAGTCTTTTATTACATCCTCTTCTTTTCTGTCAGGCATTAACTATTTGGGGGTATTTTTGAGATTTTAAAAGTAATTAATAAACAAGCAAACAAAATCTTGCCTAGATATGCTCCTCTCTTAAGCCATTACCATGGTCTCTCTCTCTTCACTGACAAACTGTTTGAAAGAGCAAAGTGCATGGCTGTTTCTTTCCTCAACTTCATTCATCAGTGCCTAAAAATCCACTTCAGTCCTTGCCGTTCTATTGAAATTGTTCTTCTGAAAGCACTAATATCTTCTTAATTGCAAATCAGAAGTCCTATTCTCAGTTTTTATCGTGTTTTATTTCTCATCAGCCTTTAACATGGTAGACCACTCACTGAAGACCTTTCCTGGTTTTTTGTTTGTTTGTTTGTTTGTTTTGAGACCAGCATATACTCTGGGTCTCATTCACCTCTAACAATATTTGAACTCTGACATTTCAGTGACTCTTTCTGGTTTTTTTTTTCTTCTTTTTTTTTTCTTTTCTTTTCTTTTCTTTTCTTTCTTTTCTTTTCTTCCTTTCTTCTTTTCCTGTCTCTTTTTCATTTACTTGTCTAATTCTAGATGGTTTCTCTGGTTGAATTAATCCCCTTTCATGTTTTCACTGCCATCTCACATTCTAAAGATTCAATAATATGCATCTCCACCTCCATATTTCGAAGTGATGCTGTTGAACAACTGCACTACATGCACTATGCACCTTCGATTTGGCATGTCAAGATGGGAAGTTACTGTCATCCCATACCCAACTACTCTTACTTCAAGATCCATTTTGACATTGGGAATGGCATCCATCCAGTATCCAACCTGGAGACCTTTCCTCTTTCACACCCAACAATTAATGTGCTATCTGGTGAAGAGCTTTTTCCTTAGAGTTATCTGTAACCTCTGGATTCTTTTCTTCCACCTTCACTTCCATTCTGTTTTCCAAGTTAATATCATCCTTTGCAGTAACCTTCAAAACGATCTCTACTCCACCAGTTTCTATCCACTCCAGTTTATACTTCACCCCTCACCAGAATTACAATGCCAAAAAACAAAATAGAGTTTATCATTTCCTTAGTTAAAACATCTGTTGATCATACCAACTTATAAAATATGAAAAAAAAAAACCATTCTGGGATACTAAGCCTTTTAAGAATGTTTCAAGCTTTTCTTTCTGTCCTCTCTCTTGTTTTTTTCTGACTGATTTTCCCCAGGCAACTTACATGCCATTTGCATTGAATGTCTACCCTTCCCGATATTTGCTAGGTTTTTGCAAGATTCTGAAATTGTTCGTGTTTCCTCTCCCTCTCCCCACCCCATGTAGGCATGTTATTTATTCATTGCTTGATCCAGCACATATATTACTCGATGACACTACACGACAAATAATGTAAAACGTACTTGAAATATAGTGGTGAGCAAAAGTAAGTATTATTCCTCTTGAAGTTAATTTGTAACATAATGGTGGAAGGGAGACAGATATTAAATAATCACACTAACGAACGCAAAATTTAAAACAGAGATAAATACTCCGAAGAAAAGGGATAGGGTACCATGAGAGTGTCTGAAAGGTTCCTGATATATCCTGAGAGAAGGTAGTCAGAAAAGGTTAAAATCTGAGAAAAAAAATAACTAGGTAAAAAGAGGAATGGGCATTCCTGACAAATGGATTAGCATCAGCAAGGACCTCATGGTGGGAATGAACATGACCTGTTTGAGAGACTGAGAGAAGATCTGTGTGGATGGAACACAGAGAGAAAGGGGACAAGAGGTAGGCACTGAATTTGGACTGGTTGGCAGGCAACCACTACACAGGGTCTAGCTATCTAGGATGAGGCTATTGGTCTTAATCTCAGCATTGGTGGAAGCCATCAGAGGGGATTAACCAACTGAGCCATTCAGGCACCCCTGTCAAGCTACTTCTTAAACTCAGTCCAAATATTATCCATTCAGGGCTCATGTCCTTCAGGTTCTTTTGGCACAATATTGAGATCGCTTTATGGCACTTAAAAAAATTTCTCTGCTGAATAACTGTGTCTTCAGTTATTATGGGACTCCTGAAAACAATCACCATGCTTTATTCTTCTTTGTATTCCAGCATGTGAAATCATACCTTTCAAATAATAGATGTTCATTGAAATTGCTTATTGACTGATAGAATAAATTAAAATGTCACAAATAGAGCCAAAATTTATTAAGTCAGCACATATATATATATATGAAATATAATATATATATGTATTTTAAATATATATATTTAAAAGATTTTATTTATTTATTTGACAGAGAGATAGAGAGAGAGCACAAGTAGTCAGAGCGGCAGGCAGAGGCAGAGGGAGAAGCAGGCTCCCCGCTGAGCAGGGAGCCTGATGCGGGGCTCCCATCCCAGGACCCTGGGATTATGACCTGAGCCAAAGGCAGTTGCTTAACCAACTGAGCCACCCAGACGCCCCCAGCACATATGTTTTTAACAACTAATGCAGTTTTATTTTTTGGTATACATATCTACTACATACAGATAGGCTTACTTCCCTAAAGAAATCAGGAGATTATTAAACTTGAACTCTTAGAAAAAAATATTTAGTAGTTGTACTTTAAATAATTATGGAAGACTCTGCAAACTCTCAATTTTCAGTTTTCATTTATTATACGATATCTTTTTCCAGTTCTCTTGAAAGAACTTTTTGGCTAACTGCACAAACGGTGTATTAGCAAATACAGTAAAACACAGATTTTTTGAAATGTATTAATAGTATTTAATCCACTGAAAAATGGTGTATTTCAAAGTTTTAGTAGAACTGTATTTTAAAAATGATTTGAGAAGAATACTGTTAAAAGTATGAAAATGAAATAAGTGAATGAATATGTTGCAATGATGCTTAATTTTTCAATATCCATATTCTGCTTAATTTTTCAATATCCACATTCTACTTAGTTATTTTCCATATAAATTAATTATGTTTCCTTTAAATACTAAACATTTTTTATATTTAGCATTTTTGTGAGGGATTTACATAATTTTATCTATTTTTTCCATGCTGTGTACAAGTTACTGAATAGATTATTAAATGTTTTTTGATTAGTTGATATTTATTATTATGAATTTTATTCCATATAACTTATTGAATGCCTGTTTTGTGCACGGTGCTATTTGAGTGCTAGAGATTCAAAAGCTTGGAGTCTCCAGGGATAGGAAAGAGAGACTTTCCATTTAAACGTCAGATATTAGAGCAAGGTAGGAAGAAAATGCTGTGGGAGTTTAGAGGCAGAGCTGGCTGACTAACTCTTTCTGAAGAAATCAGAGCTGTCACAAAGACGTAAATCTTGAAATGTCATGAAGAAATAGATGTTTAGGAGGTAGAAGGAACAGCATGGTTGAAGGTCTGGGTTGTGAACTATTATGCTCAAGTAATTAGGAAATGCTAAGTATGACAAGAGCAAAATGTTCATATGGCTTAGTGTTTGAAGATGGGGCTGTGTGTTCTTTCATCTTTCAATAAAACAAACAGCAACCATAACAGCAAAAAAGAAAAATAATCCTTACTATTTAATGAAATAGTATTAATCCTTATCATTAAAAGAATTAATAATAGCAACAACATCATAGTCTCAACTACAAACCATTGACCACCAGCTGAACACTGAAAAGAATTAAGATATTATAGATAGAATATGCCAGAATTCACTAAACATGCACTATTATTTGTAGTATTAATGAAATGTGGACCTATATGAGACAAGATGCTAAGAGATGGTTCATATCGTCCTAGAACCTGGTTATGGTGGTACCTGTACTATACCTTGGCTAATTGAATTTAAATTTTAAAAAATCCTTAAAAAATACATAAATAAAAGTAAGTGCTGTGCTTCTGAAAGATTTCTATAACACTCCTTTCCTAGCTTAGAGCAACAAGATCTGAGGCACAAAACGGCTCTGGAAACATGGCAGTGTCTCTAAAGAGACAGCTCTATACTGCTGAAACCACAACACGGCTGAGACATGAAGGGGAATGTGAAGGTGTCACCCACACACCACTGTCATCTGCAACGTAGCCTTCTGCTAAGGAGGCTGTATGGAGGTGAGGGCAGTGGTGGAAAAGAAAGGATAAACAGTAGCACTAGATTCAACACAAGGGGAGGATGATTTAAGGAGCTTCTCTGAATTTATCTCCTAAATTCTGAAAAGCAAAGTGAGCCATGCCCCTAGGCAGAGGACAAAAGAGGTTGGGTAGTAGGACATTCCCAACTATAAAACCAATGTTGTCGTTATGACCCTTTCCTGGCAGCTCACTCTTCCTGTGCTAATCCCACATTTGTAGAAATAGCCAAACAGATGTCCAGATGGAGCAGGCCCTATTGACAGACAAAAAAGATGAGAGATAAACAGGAAAGAACCCACACCAGATCTATAAATAACAGAAGGGGAAATAAAATGAAGAAACGAACATAAGTGGAGGCATATTGAAATTCAAAGGTAGTGATTTTATTGTCTAGTTTTACAAAAGTGATATACTATCAGGAGGTCTCATTAACATTGCTAAGGTATATATGTGTTGAGATTAGACTTTAAGGTAGGGCACATTGTTTGCTAGTCATTCTTCAGGTATGAACTAACAGTTCAGATTTTTGTGTGTTAAAAAGACAAGACCTTCCTAAATTGAAACTTCAGTTTCTCTTCCATTCCAAACTCCCACTGTGTCTCTACCCCCAGCTCAGGCCAGCTCTTACAGTTCAATGGAGAAAGAGGATGTGATCTGCCTTTCCCTCTTTTCCACCTGTTCTTCCACTCCCTTCTCACCTCACTTCATTCCTTTACCTACAACGTCAGGGCAGGGAGAAGCCTCAGAAGAAATGCTACCGCTACTGTTGTTACTTGGCTGTAGGCCTTCTGTCTGGAAGATGCATAAATGTTAGCTTTCCCTTGAGCACCGTTTTGTGGGTTATTGGAGAACTCTACCCACCCCAGCTGATATCTTTGATTTTCTAGCTCCTGATGCATTGACCTCCACTAGCTTCTCATGGCTCTTGTTCAACAGCTGTCATAATGCCATATGCCATGCTGCTTCTTTCTGCTTTGTTCTCATAACCACAGCAGATTATTATCCTGGGAGGGGTCCTTTAAGAACTGAACAAGTCTGGCTAACTTCTGGAGTGTCCGTTTTGGCTTATGGAACTTCTGCATGTTCGTGCTCCTCTACCAAGCTCTAGAAGATCAAGCCCCTTTGTCTGCAGCTTTTCATCCCTCTTGATCAGCTACCAGGAGCAGCTCTTGCCACTTCTTGCCTTTTGCATCTTCCAGGCAAAAGGCAAGCTCTAATCTTTGTACCTCATCTCTAAGTTTCTTCAAGGACTGTCATACTATCTCCTCAATAGCAACAGAACAAAGAGCTGCAAGCTTCTGTGCTCAGCAAATATCCAGTCCATGGATGACCCTCTCCTTTAGCAACCACCTTGCTGTCTCCTGGAGCTTCTTATTCCCCTCTCCTGGCTTGGAGGGCAGCTCTCCCTTCTTTTGAGGACAGGAGGGAAGGGGAATCACAACCTTAGCATGATATTACTACTAGGCCTATAACACTTTTCTGGAAATGCCTCCACATGATAGTCCTTACATATAAATAGAAGCTGGACAGAGTGAGGAGGTAGGGTCACAAACCTAGCAAGATCCTCTTTTTAGCAATTCTGCCATTAATAGTCTATTTTTCAGTCTTAGAAAATACATTTGTTTTCTATTGTGATTGTCACCAATTACCACAAACTTAATGGCTTAAGACAACAGAAATTTATTGCCTTATCACTCTTTCAGTCAGAAGTCTAGCATATCTCTCTGGGTTAATATTAAGGTGTTGGCAGAATTGTGTTCTTTTTTGGAAGTTCTAGGGGAGAATTCACTTTCTTACATTTTCAGCTCCTGGGGGCCATCCACATTTCTTGGTTCATGACCCTTTCCCCCATTTTCAAAGCAAACAATATGGAATCTCTCTGACCCTTTTTCTGTAGTGTTTTAGTCTCTGCAGGTTGCCATAACAAAATACTACAGACTAGGTGGCTTAAACATTCCAAATTCATTGTCTCATGGTTTTGCATGCTAGGAGTTCAAGATCAAGGTGCCCTCAGGTTTCTGACCTTTCTTCCTGGCTCTAGACAACCACCTTCTTTCTGTCTTCACACAGTTTCTTCCCTATCCATAAACAGAGGTGAGGGCAGGTAGGGGTTAGGGAGAGAGAGAGAAAGAAAGGAGTGACAGAGAGAGGTCTGGTTTCTCTTTCTTTTTTTAAAAGGATGCTAGCCCTATCAGATTAGGGATCCATCCTTGAGACCTCATTAACATTAATTATCTCTCTCAAGGCCCTCTCTCCAAATACAGTTACATTGGGGATTAGGGCTTCAACATATTAATTTGCGGGAAACAAGTTTATAACTTCTGGTCATATATAGTGACTTTCTGTGACTATAGAAAAGGAATGTCCTCTGTTTTTAAGAACACACAGTGACTGGACTGGGTCCACTCAGATAACCAAGGGTAATCTTTCCATCTCAAGATCCTTAACCTTAATTACATCTGCAAAATCTCTTTTGCCGAGTAAAGTAACGCATTCACAGATTTTGGGTATTAGGGTGTGGACATCTCTGGGGTCAATTATTCTACCTACTATAGGAAATTCTAGTTTTGGGAAATGTCCAGTTGAACATTCTGTTACATAGGTTACCAATTTATAGTCCAGTGAACACCATTTTAAGGTGTGTCAGTTTCATTGTCTCTGAACATTTCATTTTATCCATTTATATAAGGAATACTTGGAGAGGATATTTTAGACCATGGAACATTGAAAATTGCAACTTATTAAGCTATGACATGTTATATTTAATAATTGTGCCTTTTTTATGACTTAAGGAACATTTTCTCTCAGCTTGTGAGATGTATGATTAGCTCATTATAAGCACCCACTACAAGAGTAAATAACGTCAAATGAGGGCAGTATCAAGGAACAATGTCCTTTTTCTTTGGCACACACTGGAGAGGAGAATGCAATTTAGGAACAGAGATGGAAGTTCTTATTTGTAGTTTGCAGTTCTTATTGAAACTAAGTTTCAAAATGTACTAACCTGCAGAGCAGAGGATATCAAAGACAGAAGAGGAAAACATTTTCTGCCAAAGCACTCAGCAAAACTTAAGGGGAAAGAATTTGCTGAACAATAGAAGAAACCATCTTGATTTATAGGAGTGTGTAATGGGTCACATATAACAGCTATCAAACCAACAAATACATAGATAAGTGTGTGTCCCAATTTACCCACTTGGGAGCAATTAAGGATAAAAAGAGAACTTACTGAGCTACATGTTTCTATAATTACATGGTAGGCTTATATGAGCTAGCAGCTGGCTTTGCCTTTTTTGTAAGGCAATAGGAGGGTGCCAGAAAGACCTTTTCGAAATATTTCCACCACCCAGATCCTACAATGCATAGAATTTCACTATGGTGTAGGTGCTCTTTTTGGAGGGAAGTCTTGCTCTCTCCAGTGTGTAGTAATGGGACTTTTAAAAAATAAATATATTAAGTTGTGAACATTTTCACCTGAAATTTAGCGTGTTGCTGTCTTCTTTCTGGGAGATGAGGAATAGGAAGAGAATACTATGAATTTACAAGGGAAGGACTTCTGCAAGGAGAGATGATACATAAAGGAGAGCAGGAAGTTACTTGGAACTTTGCCTTCTTTCTTACAAGGTGGGAGACCAGTGTCTTGCTCTCCCAAGCATTCGGATTTTCTCATCACTACAGACTCAGAGCCATGAGTGAAACTCTGGGGAGTGTAGAATCCAGCAATTTCCATGTTCTTTCTAATTTTCTAAATTAGAAAAGTGCTGGAATGTGGGTTGTTGTATTGGACTGGAAAGTACATTCAGATACTGGCTGAAACAAATAGGGAATATGAATAGAGATGGAGAATTTATAACATGACACATTTTTAAAAATATGAATGCATATGGACAAAGACAAGATCATAACATGGGAAAGAGAAAGGGGTTAGTTAGGGGTAATGTTTTGCTTTTTTAAAACCATTTATTTTTTTTTTTACAGTGAAATAAGAAAAAATATCTATCTGAGGATGCATAAGAATAACTGAAATTCTCAACAAACTCAGTTTTTAGAGGAAAAAATTGTATATATTAAATTCACTTACATAAAGGAGAAGACAGACGAGAACTAAATTTTTCTCAATAAAATTTGATTCTTATTTTTCCTGAACTACAAGAGTGTAAATCTGAAAAATCAAAAGACTTTCAGTATTGGTCATGATTTCTTATAAAAATGCTTAGACAAATATATATTTTGGCAGATCTACTCCTGGAGTTCAATTTTATTTTGTAGATTGTTTCTGATTTCCAAAATATGGAACATGCTGTAGACCATGTCAGATATAATCTTGAAAATAGTCTGTATAAGAAAAGTGTACAGGGGGCGCCTGGGTGGCACAGCGGTTAAGCGTCTGCCTTCAGCTCAGGGCGTGGTCCCGGCGTTATGGGATCGAGCCCCACATCAGGCTCCTCCGCTAGGAGCCTGCTTCTTCCTCTCCCACTCCCCCTGCTTGTGTTCCCTCTCTCACTGGCTGTCTCTATCTCTGTAGAATAAATAAATAAAATCTTAAAATAAAATAAAATAAAATAAAATTTAAAAAAAAGAATAGTGTACAGAATCGTCTTCTCAAAATATAAGCATGTCCACCCACAATGAATGAGAATTCTGTTGCATTGTATTTTCAATGATTTTGATAGATGCATACATTGTAATATCTCATTGTTTTCATTTGCATTTCCTAATGAAAAATGATAGCATCTTTTTATATATTTGTTTGTTATATGTATATCTTCTTTGGTGAAGTATCTGCTCAGATCTTTGCCTGTTTTTAAATTTGGCTTTTTTCTTTACTGTTCAGTTTTAAGAATTTGTGTGTGTGTGTGTGTAAAGTTATATATATATGTATGTATATATATATACACACATCTGTATGTAAAGTTTTATATATTTATATATACATACACATGCATATGAAGCTATATATATGCATTGCATATATTTATATTATATATATTAGAAGTTTTATGTATATATATTTGGTTACAAGAGTTCTTTATATATTTTGGGTATAAATCCTATATCAGATATATGTTTTGCAAATATTTTCATCCAATCTGTGGCTTGTTTTCTCATTCTCTTTACAGTGTCTTTGGCAGAGCAGACTTAAAATTTAAAAAACACTAACATCAATTTTTTTTCTTTCATGGATCACGTTTTTGATATGTAACAGTCTCTTCACCAAACCCAGGGTCATGCAGATTTTATCCTATGTTTTCTTCTAGAAAATTTAAACCTCTGATCAATTTTGAGTTAATTTTTGTGTACAGTGTAGACTTGTAAATTTTTGACTTGGGCCACCAGGTGTATCATGATAACATTTACTAAGATGGGAAAGACTGGGGGTAAGTCAGTTTTGGGATTGGAGTTTGGAATCAAAACAGTTCAGGTGTGGACACGTTATATGGCCCCATTTGATAAACATGGTTATGTCAAGTAGGCGGTTGGAAAGAGAAGAGTAATGGATTTCCATATTCCAGTAATACTGGAACGTCCAGGAATCTGATTTCTAGCTTCACCAGCACCTTGAACTCCATCCTTCCTTATGTCTCCCCCGCTCTCCCCCCTCCCCCCATCTCCCTGTTCTTGAGGTGTGGGTTCCTGAAGTTAATTAAGTAAAGAAGGTCTCATGGGTGTTTAGTGAGAAGAAATAGTGGTAGAGGTATAAAGATGGCTGTGCAAATTATATTTGCAAATCTCAGACCAGAAAATGAATTTGGGAAAATGATGAGGTCTGGAATAGAAACTTTAAAGAGTGTTTTGTCAGAGGGAAATGAGAGCGAAGTTTGTTATATGGCCATCCATGTGTTGTTTTTCAGAATGATGACTGGACTCTGTGGAGAGAAAGACTTCATCCAGACACCAAAGTCCTCAGTAGTGTGGCATAAGGAAGTGGAGGTCAGTCGATGACAGTGATGAAGGTGAGTAAAACACGGTATAACTGAATTTTCGGGGACTCACATGAGGAGGGGTTTTGGGATGAGTATCAAACGTAGTGAGAATGAATAGTGAGGAGAAAGATGTACATACCTGCTCACTATAAAATGCGGGGAGAATTAGTTTCTTCTGAGGGCTTACTGAGCAAAATTATATCATTAGAGGAGAGCCAAGTTATAGTTACGGCCAAGAGGTAGAGGGAACTGTCAAGGTCTTGTGGATTATAGAGAAGTTTCTTAGAAATAGGATGGGATTCTATGTAGTTTCAGTAAAAGGAGGTAAAAGTAGAATCAGTAAGAGAATGATAGCTCTGAGGAGAAGATATAAATGAGATGGAAAGTTTGCAATGTGGATTATAGATCAAGGGCCCTAGAAGGGAAAGGAATACAGAGGAAGATGGGACATACTTGAAAGTAACTAACCTCAGGGTTCCAGCTGGGGCTTTGATGGCAAGTGTATTGTTGCTGCTCATATCTGGACAAGCATTCCTGGGAGCTGAAGAGCAAGAGGTGAATTGTAATATATCTCAAGGAATACCAGAGTGAGAAAAAACTTTTATAAAAATGTGAATTAAAGTTTAAGTGGAATAAAATAAAAAGCCATGGTAATTTTGAGGGGGAAATGGAGAAAGTAAAATACGATCTATTTTATAAATTTATCTTTTGTGTTATTTATTAACTTTGCCATGATCAGGATGGCCTTAATGTTCTCCTCAGTTAGAATAAAATTTAGACAAGCTTCTTTCTGTCTTCAGGCCCCTCCCTCTCAGCCCTGGTCCTTACAGAATCTACACCCTAGAGGCCCTTCCCCTCCCGTAGAGTATTCAATTTAGAACACTTGTAATTATACATTTTTCCTCTGCCCCTCTGAGTTGTAAATCTTTGTTATTATTAGTTTTTACTTTTTAAAAAATTTTTACTATTGAGGTATAGTTAACATACAATGTTATAGTAGTTTCAGGTGTACAATATAGTGAGTGATTCAACTACTTTATGTATTCCTCAGGGCTCACCACGATAAGTGTAGCTCCTATCTGTCACCGTGCAGTGTTACTACAGTATTATTGGTGATATTCCCTATGCTCTACTTCCCATCTCTGTGGCTTATTCTATAACAGGACAATTGTACCTCTCAATCTGCTTCGTCTATTTTGCCCATCCTCCACCCTCTTCTCTGGCAAACACCAGTGCGTTCTCTGTATGTATGAGTCTGTTTCTGGTTTTTGTTTGTTTGCCTGTTTGTTTGTTTTATTTGTAAGATTCCACATAAAAATGAAATCATATGGTATTTGTCTTTCTCTGTCTGACTTGCTTTACTTACATTAATACCCTCTAGGACCATCCATGTTGTGGCAAATGGCAAGATCTCATTTTTTTTTGGTTGAATAATATTTAAAATATTACTAATTTATAATATTACTAATGTGTATATATATTTATATATTTAAAAGATTTTGTTTATTTATTTGACAAAGAGAGCGAGGGAACACAAGGCAGGGGGAGTGGCAGAGGGAGAAGCAGGCTTCCTGCTGAGCAGGACCCTGGGATCATGACCTGAGCTGAAGGCAGACACTTAACAACTGAGCCTCCCAGACGCCCCAACACGTGTTATTTTTTATCTTATTTTGATACTAGCCATTCTGACTAGTGTAAAGTGATTCTCACTGTAGTTTTGATTTGTATTTCCCCGATGATTAGTGATGTTGAGCATCTTTTCATGTGTCTGTTGGCCAGCTGGATGTCTTTTTTGGTAACATGTCTGTTCAGTTCCTCCACCCATTTTTAAATCGGATTGTTGTTTTTTTGGTGTTGACTTGTGTAAGTTCTTTATATATTTTGGATATTAACCCCTTACCAGAGATATCATTTGCAAATATCTTCTCCCATTCAGTAGCTTACCTCTTTGTTTCCTAAGCTGTGCGAAAGCCTATAGTTTGGTGCAGTCTCAATAGTTTATTTTTGCTTTTGTTTCCCTTGCCTAAGGAGATGCAAATCTTTTTAAATGCTGTTTGCCAGTTTTGACGGTACCAGAACTATCTTTTTCAAGGATCTGAGAGCCATCTCTTTGAAATGTAAACATTACAGAAGATAGTGCCCCCATCTCCTAGTCTTTGTGGGAGGGTGGGTGCCTAATTTCAGTGGGTACCTTTCTCCAAGTTATAAAACTGTCTCTTGCCATGAAGATAAGAGAAAGTTTGTTTTTTCTTTGAATGATGCCAATTAGCAGACACAAATGGCCAGTGTGTTATCTCACCTCAACGCTGAAAAGGGTCCCACCCTTTGTTTCAGGGAGTTGATCAGACTGACTTCTGCTGTCTCAACCTTATTACAATAAACTTGACTGAAGTCTTCCTTACTTGTTTAACTCTGCTGGAATTTTTGCTTCGACAGTAACTTATAAATATTTCTCTCATTCCTCTAAGGACTGACTTCTCATAAGTAGACTCTTCCTTAACCAAGGGCAGGGAAAAACAACTTGAAATAGCTTGGGAGACTTGATCACTCAGAGAAAATTTTCCAGGCCTGCTAAAATTTCTAGAAGGTATTTTCACAGAAAAACTGGTAAGTATATATTCAAGTAACCTTCTTTTCCTGGGCATATAAGAATGCCACAGAATACTTACAAAGTCAAGAATAGAAGTTTACCTTCAGATTACCAGTATTGACCTCCCACCTTTCAATGAGTCATCTAGTGGGATGATTAAACCTTCCCCCAAGTCAGTCTCTGAGAAATTCTGTTGTATTTGCCAGAAGACACCACTGGTGATGCATTATTTCCTCTGCAAATCACCTCACCTTTATGCTTTGCCATAAATGACAAATCAGGTGCTTAGTCAATATTTGACTGTAACAGCTTTTACCTTGTTTATAAAAACAAATTTGGGGGTAATACATGTTAGAAAATTTATTAAAAATGTGTTCAGTGAGACTGGAGATGGTCATTAGAAAGCTTCTTAGAATCCTTGCCTTGGAACATTTGAAAGTGTGGTTTAGATATTTTATAGATCATAATTGCTGCTAAGGCAATCTTCATCAACAGACATTAATTTTCTTCTCAAATATTTTCCTCCATTGAGATAATGTATATGTGTACTAGATATTAATTAGAAAAAATAATTTAATCATCAAATATTTGTAAACATGTGAGTAGATACTATTATACTCAAATAAACCTTGTCCTTAAAGAAATAATAATAACAACAATAACAGCAGTACCTGTGGAAGAATGACTATGCATTATGTTGTGCTTAGTGCTTTTCACATATTATTCAATTTGTACAACAATCAGAAACTTAAATTACACACACACACACACATATATATATATATATATATAATGTATTGATATTTTGCCAGCGAGAAAGCTAAAGCTTCAGGAGGTTGTATAACTCATCTAAGTTTACATAACTGGTAAGGAAAGGATAAAACACAAGTGTAATTGATTAAAAAGTTTGGGCTGTAATCCACTACATAATGCTGACCACCTGGAGTTTATAATTGAGATATAATGAAGAGAGAAGTAAAAAAGTATTTATATTTCCATTTTTGAAGTGTGTGTTTTTGGTTTCCGAGCTTTAGATCACTAATGCTCCGTCATCCAGCTGCAACAGTACCATCAGTTGGCATCAAGTGGAAGCCCTGGAGGTCAGTGTACTTGGGATAAAAGCATCACTCACCTGGCTTCCATGCTTCCATGTGTAAGAGTGAAGAGAAGACCTCACAAATCTAAGATTCTAGTCTCTTCTATTGCAGACAGTTGCAAATTCCATGAGTTCCTTCTCTTCTCCAACCTGGCTCGAGGAGGAGGCTAAGCACCCCTCCACTTTCCCTCATGAGGGGAACCACCATAATGCTCTCTACTTCTATGGATTTCTTTCATTTTCATCTAGCTTGAAGTTGTCAAAGGACCTGTTTGCATAGCTCCTATTAAGTTCATGATGCTTCTCAGAATATATCATCCATTTTCCCTAGCTTTGAGGCATTAGCTGAAATTTTGAGATAGCAGGAAAAGGCCTATTCTATATATTAATGCACTTCAGTTGTAAGTCTGTTCCTTCTTATCCTCTGAATGTATAAACATGCTTAATTTTCACTTCATTTTATTTAAATGTAAATAATTCACAAAGGGAAAAACTGGAAAAGAAGATAAAAGAGAGATTAGAAGACAAACTTGCACTAAGGCAAAACAAACCAAATTTAAAACTAAGCCTATCACTCTGCATGAATAAAATGTCAAAGAACTGGATAAATGTCTAAGAATCAAGGATTAGATCATATAATCTTTTAAAAGCATTGAGATACTATTTTAATTATCTTTAAATCCTTTCTGTCTTTTTCTATCTTTTATTCTACAAGGTTGAGTTTTACAGAATTCTCCTACAAACCCAAGAGATTAATGTACTCTGAGAGGCTAAAAAATCAAACTCTGGGTGTGATCTCCCTAGGAAACGGGAGCAAGCTAATAGTCTGTTCTACCCTAACAGAGTTTATCTTGCAGGGAGCACTTCACTAGGGTCAATTTCTAAAGCAAGTCTGATTTAAAATCTATTTGAGAACATTAGCTGCTTTTTGATTCTCTTAAGACTCGAACTAAAAAAGCCACATTTATTTTCTCTTTAACTGCCATCAGGCTTATAATATTTCTATTCCGGTCTTCCTGGTGTCCTATGAGCGTGCCTACACTGGGCAATGGGCCCCAATTGGGAGTACAGGAAACTGATGTATGTATCCATCTGGGATGAGTTTTTGACTATTTCGTGTGTGTAAGCGTAAGTTTATTTCTCTTGCATAAATAGCCAGAAGTGGGATTAGTATGTTTGTTTTAACTTCCTGAGAAGCTGCAACTGTGTTTCAGAGTGGCCAACCCTCGTCCATATCCTCCTTTACTTGGGTTTTCCTCTGTACCAGTCTTATGCGGATAACCAGGACCTCTCAGGAATAAGAGAATTATGTTAATGAGGGCTATGCTGGCAGTGGATGAGGTCAGAAGGAAACAGTTTCCAGAAGTGGGTTCCTTGAGCTGCAAGCCGCATAGCTTTGGAGCAACCCTGATTTCCAGGTTAGTCCAGACTTCAGTTTAAAATAAAAGGAATTTTAACTTGCTTAAAAGCCAGTATGGAACAATAAAAATTCTCATTCATTGCTGCTGGAAATGTAAATTGATACAGTGACTTTGGAAAACCATTTGACAGTTTCTTACAGAGGTAAACAAGCTTTTATCCTACAACCTGAAATTTCATACCTAGGCATTTCCTCAAGTGAATTGAAATTTATGTTCACACAAAACCCT
This sequence comes from Ursus maritimus, assembly GCF_017311325.1. Lineage (NCBI taxonomy): Eukaryota > Metazoa > Chordata > Mammalia > Carnivora > Ursidae > Ursus > Ursus maritimus. The sequence goes on from NW_024423453.1 coordinate 370,651, forward strand.
GTACACAAATGCTTATGGCTGCTTTACCGTAATCGCCCCAAGCTGAAAATAACCAAGATGTCCTTTAACAGGTGAATGCATAAAAATGAGTAAATAAATAAACATAAACAAAAATAAAAGCAAATGAACAAAAACTGTGGTACACCCATCCATACAGTTCTCTACTCAACAATAGAATGAACTATTGATTCTGCGACAATATGGATAAACTTTAAATGCATTTTGCAAAGTAGAAGCCAAAAACTGTACACAGTCTCAAAACTACACTGCAACTTTGCCGATATCATATTATTAAAAATGTTTTATTGAATAAAATAACACATAGAAAGATAGATTATTAATATCTACAAAACTAAGGGAAAGGTAACTTTCATCATATTTTTGTGTTGTTATTTACATTTTTTGCCCAGTTTCTTTAGAGCCCAGTTCTTTTAGAACTAATGATCCAGGATGCCTGGGCGTCACGGTTGGTTGGGTGTCTGGCTCTTGGTTTTGGTTCGGGTCATGATCTCAGGGTCATGAGGTTGAGCCTGCATTGGGCTCTACTCCCGGTGCGGATTCTGCTGAGGAGTCTCTCTCTCTCCCTTTCCCTTTGCCGCTCACCCTGCTCGCACTTTATCTCTAAAAAATTAAAAAACAATAAATAAATAAATAAATAAATAAATAAATAAATAAAACTAATGATCTGTAAGAAAAAGCTTTTTTTTTTTCTTTAATTTTGGAATTAAATATTTTTAAATCCTAAAACAATGACAGCTCTACATAAAATATAAAATTTAGAAAAGTTTCCCAAAAATTAAAAGCTATCTTTACAAAACAAGATTATGTAGTAAACTTACATGTTTTATTTCTATGTAGGAGGTAATAAGTAAATAAGAAAAATTTAGAGGTTGTAAAGTAATGATTCAGTGTGTGATTATGAAGTTATAGAGATTATAGCATGATTAATGAAAGAACATAGTAACAATACAGTAGAGGTCCTGAGAAAAAAATGCGTTAAATCAGAGCATGTACACTACCATACCCTAACCCTACTTTAGAAAAATCTAGAACATAACAGAATACACAAGAATGCTTTCCATTAACTGTCAGAGTGATGATGTCATCATACATCACATCATCTCTGGAAAACTCTACCAGACATTTATGAAGAAAGGGAGTGAAAAGTTTATTATGGAAATACTCATGTATCCACTGCCACACATTGAGAACTCTGTATTAGTCTGTGACCTGTGACTGACAGGTTGGATGGAAGGAGAAATATAAGAAGTATAACTAAAGTTTCAGATTATTAGGTGTCTTAGTAATGGAACTTTAATAAAATGAGAACATCTTAGCCTTTATTGAAATAATTGAGAGACAAAGTCAAAAATACTCTATATATCTTTATTATTCATTTTTGCCAATAGAGCCCATGAGCATTTTGATAAATATTTGTTATCAAAATTTGGTAATACAATAGTCTTGTCATCAGTGAGCAGGGGAGCCAAATGATCTGTCATCTAAACAGAGCCCATCAAGAATGAAATGGGTGCTACTAATTATTATGCAGAGCTAAGATGCAAAGAGCTTTGTCCCAGGGGAACCAGAACATAAAGTCATCTTATCTTTGAAACACATGTTCTGGAGCAAATTTCTAAATTTGTGAATGTTTCTGTAGCTTATACATTTCACACATTAAGACTCAGTAAAGTTTAAATTCCTGAGGGTTGCTGAATTTGTATGATAAATAGCAACATTTAAGCAATGATGAGATTTGAATCCTGAAATTTTGGTTGGCTCACTCAGTAACCAAGTTACTTCTGTACATCCGTTTTGACATAATTGAATCTGTTTTATATACAATGGAATTGAAAAGCATTATCTGGTCCTAAATTATATGTAGTTACTTTTAGTATATTCTCTTGCCTATACGTAGATTTCACAACAATTCTTAACATACAAAACAGGTGCATGCCCTTTATGAAAACAAAAGATCAGAAGTATGAGAATGGGGGCGCCTGGGTGGCACAGCGGTTAAGCGTCTGCCTTCGGCTCAGGGCGTGATCCCGGCGTTATGGGATCGAGCCCCACATCAGGCTCCTCCACTACGAGCCTGCTTCTTCCTCTTCCACTCCCCCTGCTTGTGTTCCCTCTCTCGCTGGCTGTCTCTATCTCTGTCGAATAAATAAATAAAATCTTTAAAAAAAAAAAAAAAGAAGTATGAGAATGAATCTTTAGCCCAATAACTTCTTATCATTGATGTTATTATTATTTTGATTATATGTAAATGTGTTCTATTAAACACAAATTATGTTGATAGTCTTATGAAGAGAAATATTTGAGATTGTGTCTTAATAAAGGTATATTTGGTGGCAGAGATGGCCAATGAACAAAGACTTGATACAGTTTATCTCTTTTTTCTACTAGTGGCTAAAGACCAATGCAATTATCTTGAACAGAAACAGAATAAAATATTTATGAGGATTGGCTTAGAAGAATCTTCGGGAAGTAGTTATTCTTTCCACAGTATTTTCATTTGCATTTTGGAATGTTGAGCAGTTGTTATGTGTGGTGTTTGTTCCTTTAAGAGGGAAGGAATCCTCCCCAGATATAGCAGAGAGCTGACCATGGCCATGAAAGAATGGTGTCAGAGCTGTAGCTGTCTTGCTGTGGGCAGTCTTGAGTCATCTAACCCACCTTTCCTTCAGTTGATAAAGAATGGATTATAGGAATATTGCACTGTTCCCCAAAATGAAATGAGCAATTAATACGAATTACTGCAAAGCTGTAGTTTCTGTTTTATAGCCCTCCATGGGCTTGATTATCCAATTTCCAGGTTGTCCAGGACCCTCACATTGCCTTTAGTATGCTGCATGCCTTTTCCAATATTTATTCCTGAAATAATGCTTTCAGTGGAGAAAGAGAAAATTGGTTACTCTACTGCTTTTTTTTAGTCAGTTGACTTAATATCCAACATTTACTGAAAAACTATTTAAATGTTCTTAAAATACAATACCCCATTCTTCCCACACTGCTGAAAGACTGTGATTTCTAGTCAAATTCCCCCAAAACTCTCGTCACAAAGCTCTCCATCTACAATGCACTTTATCCCGCCAAGCTTCGAATCAGGGAGTGGTGAGCTCTTTTCTTAAATCATCATCTACCGTATTTGAATCCTTTCATAGAATGTTACATTTAAAGCTTTTATAAATAGGTTCTAGCTTTATTTTTTTAATTGCAAAAAGCAATAAACTGTGACAGATGGTTATTTATTCCAATATAGATGACTTTCAAAAAGCTTTTCACTAAAGTTCCATCAATTTAGTTCCAAGTCTCTGTAACTTGATTGAATCTGTGGAGCTTCAGTGTTTCTTTTATTCACCGATATTCCTTTTTTTTCTTTTTTTTAACTGCTTTTCTTCTAATTTCCTGAACCTACTTTCTTTAGGAGACATTACCTTTACAATGAGGAAGGGTAGCATGGTGGTTAGGATGTGAGCTCTGGATCCAGACTGACTAAGTTTAAGTGAGGATAATAATTGGACCTTCCTCACAGGGAAATTATAAATATTAAATAAGTTAATTCATGTAAAGTTCTTAAAATTATGACTGATATGAAATAAGTATTTAATAAAATTTATTGAGGGCCTACTATAATTCAGGGCCTGTGATAAATACTTAGGGATATAGCTAAAAAGAGAACACATACTTAACTGAGTTTAGAAGGAGAAGTGCACATTGAAACAAATGAATGGAATGCAAGTGGAAACTGCGTTGTACTAGGTCACAGAGGTGGTTACATGTAGGTCACAGAGGTGGTTACATGTAGGTCACAGAGGTGGTTACATGTAGGTCACAGAGGTGGTTACATGTAGGTTACAGAGGTGGCATAAATCTTGGGGGGGGGGGTTCTGCAAAGTCTTCCCAGTGGAGAAGTATTACAACTAATCTTGAACTCTGGCTGGATAATGAAGAAGAATCATCTGGCCTCTGTGACTTTGGAAAGGCAGAGCTGGTGACATCCTGGGCAGGTGGCGTCTCTGATGCCTTTCCTGGAGTCATTCCTGGAGGCTTGCCCAGGGCCTACCTCTCAAGGCATTCTAATGATTTAGAAAGTTCAAGGAATTAAATTGCTTTTTGCTCAAACTAGGTAGAGCAAATTTATATTTTTTCAGTAGAACCCTGACAAAGTGGCTTATATTATTTTTTTTCCACATGACTTTTTAAGAAATCATACTTCTGAGACCTGTCTGCTCCTAATCTTGGTCAACTGTTTACTCTCAATCTACATATATGGTAGGCATCACATTTATACTTCTTAAATGCCAAGTCCTTTTCTGGATCATATTTTTGAAGTGTATTTTAAATATACATTAATATCTGTACATTTCAAAGAACTTAACCTTCATGAACTCCAACTTGCTTAAATGTAAAATATAGACACTAATACTTATTACCTATGATTGTTATGAAGAGACAAAACAATTGTTTTTATAAAAATGCTTTGAAGACTGCAAAGGGTTGTAAACATTAGACCCTACACTTATTTGTTCTCTGATCAAATCTTAGGGATTTTTTGTAGTGAAGCCTGTAAAAGGTACTGTTTCGAAGATCACATAATTAGCATTAGAAACAGACACAAAAGCACATGCATTAACCTATGGTAAGGCTAATAAATAGTTGGTAACCTAAACAGAAATTTAATGTACACCTCTGTTATAGTTTCATTTTTCTCTGTATGCTTGTTTGGAAAAGCATATCAATGAAAGCATATGGTGCAGTATGATTTTTTTCTAAATGGTGTGTTGGTAGGTTAAGCGACATCCTATTTTGCAGAATGAAGAGCTAAGGAAATTATATAGATACTTCAGGTCTTTAAATATTTTGGATTTGTTTTCTGATCGTTCTAGATATTTTCTTACCTCAAATTGATTAATTCCTCTGAATTTGTATGAATTTTATTCTTGTGTTTCTGATGTGCAAATTAGTCCTTTTGTGGTGTGAGGTTTAGAGAATATTTTTATGGCCTGTGAGGCATCTTAAATCTGTTTGTGTGCTTCCTTTAAGATTCTTATTGTTTTTAACATTTTGTAATGGACTAAACAGGACTGTTTCATTCCTTGCTGCTAAACACAAATAATTTCACGGCTGCAAGCACTTCAAAGGATTTTCCAAGTAACTTTTTAAGTGAATAGCAAATACAACCAATAATTGAGTTCTGACTTAGATTCAAAAATGGTATCAGTGATGTCAATATCTTTTTATCTCATTATCTGAAATTTTTCTTTTTTATTTCTTTTTCTAATATAGATACAGCCATATGCATCATTATTATTTGTTTTCATTCTTACAGAAAATATGTAAGCACCAAGAACCAAATTTGGATGTAACTGGTATTATATTAGAGTATTTAATTGCATAGTTATTCACAAATTGACTCAAAATACTTAACTGGTTAAGTTATGAGCTCCTTTGGAAAAATGCTTTTTAAAGGATTTTGGATATCCTTTTACTTGGGCAGTATTCAAGAAATGCAAAAACTGTGACAGAGACTAGATATTTCCCTTTAATAGAAATTATTTGTTTCCTTAAAAAGATCAATAAGTCAAAGATAAACAACCACCAGTATATCTACTAGTAAACTTTTCTGTAAAAACCACAACCTCCCAAACCTTTAAAATTAGCTTAAAATAACAATTTATTTAGCTCCCATTACCTAGGGGCTGTTCTGATTTGGGTTGGCCTTCCTGATCCCAGCTAGATTTGCTCATGCATCTATGATCAGCTGGTGTGGTGGCTAGGGCTGACTGGTTCTGCATGGCCTCACTCACATGTTCGGCAAATGCCTGAAATGACCGAGGAGCAGCTGGGTCACATATCTCTCAACATGGGTTTTATGCATGGTGCACTGGGTGTTACACTCAAGTAATGAATCATGGAATTTTACATCAAAAACTAGGGATGTACTGTATGGTGACTAACATAATATAATAAAAAATATTATTAAAAAATGAAAATAAATGCAGCAATATGGCAAGCCTTATTCTTGTTGCAAGCATTAAAAACAAACCAAATTCTTGGCAAGTTTCTGCTTGCATATAATGCTGGCTAATGTTCCATTAGGTAAATTAAGTTACATGGCTAGCCCAGATTCAACGGCTGGGGAAACGGACTCTCCCCTTCGATGGGAGGAGAAGAGTTGGTGATCACTTACGCAGTCTGTCTCAACATCATTCAAAACTCTTTGAAAACACATTCACTTCAAATTTCTATAAAGCCAGAAGCCCAAAGCTGCAATGATTGAAGTGTTAGTAATAAAGTAGATGCCGTCTATGGACTGAATGTTTGTATCCCCCTAAAATTCCTATGTTGAAACCCTACCCCTTAATGTAATAGTATTAGGAGATAGGGCCTTTGGGAGGTAATTAGGATTAGATGAAGTCTTGAGAGTGAAGCCCTTGTGAATGGGATTAGTGCCCTTATAAGAGTCACCAGAGAACTCACGTCTGCACTCTGTTACATTCCATGAGGATACAACAAGGTGTCAGCAGTCTGCAACCCAGAGCGAGCTCTCACCAGAGCCTGACTATGCTGGCATCCTGATGTCTGACTTCCAGCCTCCAGAACAACAAGAAATAAATTTCTGTTGTTCATAAGGCACTCATTATGTTACTTTGTTGTAGCAGAGCCTGAATTGATCAAGACAATGCCTTTAGTGCTGAGAAGTACTGGAGAGGTTTCACCTACACATCTAGACTTAGTAAAAGCTATAGTATTAAGACAGTATGGACCACAGATTAAAAAAAAAGAGACTAATGGAATAGAGTGGAATCCAGAAAAAAACCTACACATATTCATACTGCCAAAAAGTGGCATTTCAATTTAGTGAGACAGGAGAAAGATGATCTTTTCAATAAAGTGGTGCTGAAGCAATTAGATATATGTAAGAAAAAAGATTCTTGACAGATCACATCATACACAGGAATCTTTCCATACAGATTGCAGACCTAAATGTCAAAAGTAAAACAAAAAGATTCTGAAAGAAATCCAAGGAGATTATGTTCCTAAATGTAAGGTAGAAAACCATTTCTTTAAAGACACAGAAAACACTAACAAAGGGAAAGATTGGTAAATAGTAGGATATTAAATTTAAGAACTATTATTCATCAAAAGATATTAATAAAATGTTATAAAATTCAAGCTACACAGAAGAATATATTTAAATGTACATACCTGATAAGGCATTCATATTTAAAATACATAGATATTCTACAAATCAATTAGAACAAACAAGTAATCCAATAAAAAATTGAATGAGAGACTCAAGCCAGCACTTCATAAAAGAATAGATTCATATGACCAATACATTTTTAAAAAGGTGCTTAACTTCATTGGTCATAGGTAAAGAATTAAAACAATAATCTAACTTAATGCACCCCTGCCAGGACAGCTAATGTGAAAAAGACAGATAATCCAAAAGTTGTTAGGATGTGGAGCAACTGGAAACAAGAGTATAAATGACTGCAACCACTTTTGAAACAGAAGAAAACTAAGATTCAGAGAGATCATACGTTGGGATTTGAACAATGGCCTATGTGAATCCAAACTTTAGGCTTTAAAAATGCATTCTTTTGTTTTATTCATTTGTTCTTTTAACCAGTAATTTCTTATTATATGTCTGTCGTGGCCCTGGATGCTGAGATTGCATTGGTAAATAAGCCAACGGTAGCAGAGACAGGTATAAAGCAAATGAGCAAATAAATAAGCAAGAAAGGTATCAGATGGTGGTAATGTATGAAGGAAATTAAAAGAAGGTGATATGATAGAGATTGAGAGATCAGGGAATATATCTAAGGAGATACCTTTTTAACTGAGATCTGATTGACTAATTAGCCAGCCATGACGAGATCTGAGGAACTCTTTCCAGGCAGAAAGAACAGCTAATGTAAGAGCCCAAAGGCAAGAATCTAGTTCTAGGGACAGAAGAAGGTTAATATGGTTGAAGCAGAGTGGGTGATGAGAAGCAGAAGGCAAAATGAATCAAGGAGGCAGGCAGAATAAAATCATTTAAGACTTTGTAAACTAGGAAAAGAATTTATATTCTAACTGGATGGAAAACCACTGGAGATTTTTTAACTGGCTGTTGTGTGAATAATGACTTGTTTATGATAAGAGTAGAGGCAAAGGGTCCAGTTCGGGGTCACTGTAGTGATATAGGTGAGAGATAATGTTAGCTAAACATAGGAGGTCATGCAGATGGAAACAGTTTTTGAGGCAGAGTTGATGGGACTTTTAAATTGATTAGATTGCGTCAGAGGGAAAGAAAAGTTGGTTTAACCAACTTGTTGGATGGCAGCACTATGTATTGAGATGTAGCTCAGAGGAAGAGTTAGTTTTTGGGGTGTTATGACCACCTCCTATTCATCCCATTGGTGAAGGAAGGATCCTGTGCCTTAAAATATAGCAGATGGTCAAACACACAATACCTGATACTGGATAGATGAGATTAACAGCAGTTTATTAGTCATGTATTCTCAGCCCAGAGGAAGAGGACACTGCATGCTATGGTAGGCCATACAGGTGTTGCACTTGGAAGCTGGGTGAACCAGAGGGGCTGCGGGGAAGCAGGCCTTATAGTAACAGGAGGGAGCAGTGCCTATTGGTTCTTGCAGGAAGTTCTGATTAGCTTGTTTAAATAATTTTATGGGTTGGCAGGGAGCTGAATCTGTTAGGTTGAGGATCGGTTTGGGGGTGGGTGCAGTTGGTCCAGGTGATAAGGGAAATAGTCAGATGGGGAAATTTCCCACTGGGTAGGAGCACTTCTGGCAGGAGCAGGGGAGCTCACAGCTATCCTTCTGGGGCCCTGTGAGACTCAAAGATGTCAAGGCAGCACTTGAAATTTTAGATTTTATAATACAGGGGGGACATCGAGTTCTTTTGGCCATGTTATGTTTGAGATGTCTGTGTGAAGACATGGAGGTGTCAAGTTGGATATATACATCTAGAACTGTGAGAAGTCAGAATTGGAGGTAATGATTTAGTAGATAATGAATGTATCAAGTCATAGTCCTGGATGGGAGAGTATATAGATAGAGAAGAGAAGAGGGCCCAGGACTTAGCTTTGGATACATTTCCACTTCGAGAGAAGTATCAAAGAGACCGGGAAGAGTAGCTGGTGCGATAGGAAGAACACCATGATGTGAAGTATCATGATCCAAGAGAAACATTTCAAGAAGGAAGTGATCATACGTGACAAATACTCCTGAGTGATCTTGTAAGATAAGTAATCTTTGGATTTACAACCTGATAACCTTGAGCAAAGGGTATCTGTAGAGTTGTGGGAAATGGAGAGGAAATTGGACATTCTTTGCTGGTTGTCTCCATTTATAGTTCAGTGAAACCAGTGGTATCTACTGGTCTCTAGCATTTAGTTGTTTAATTTTGACAACAAAATCCCCTGTGGAATCTAAGGCACGTGTATATAGAAAATAAGCATCCAGAGACACTCAGTCGGTTGGACATCAGACTCTTGATTTAGGCTCAGGTCACGATCTCAGGGTCCTGAGATAGAGCCCTGTGTCAGGCTCTGCGCTCTCCCTCTCCTTTTGCCCCTCCCTCTGCTGGCTGCATGCGTGCTCTCTCTTTCTCTAAAATAAATGACTAAATCTTGAAGAAAAAAAAAGTATTCATTCTTTTTCCATAGGAAGTTAGCCATATCTGTCTTTCAGAGGCCAATGTAACAATTTGTAGGGTGTTTCTCATCTAATAGTGTAAGTACTTACCACCTGAGAAATTGCAACAGGCAGAGGTATCGGCAACCACCACATGGCCCAGCCTTCTCTAATGTCACTCTCCCTAGATACCTATGCTGAAGCCTTGCTAACCTTTTAGTTTCACAAACAAGACAAGTTCTTGCTTCAGAATATTTGCATACGCTTTTATCGGTGCCTGAAAAAATAATCTCCCATTTTCTTCTGGATAATCAGGATCATCCTAGGTTTCTGTTTAAATGTCTGTTTCTCAGGAAAACCTCCTTGGCCTCTCAAGTTAGCTTATGTTTCCTTGCTATGTATTCTCATTGTGAATTTTTCCTTTATAACTCTTTGATCGTCATAATTAAATGAATATCCAGGAATTATTTGAGTACTATCTCTTTACTTGACCATAAGTTCTAAGATGTCCTGATCTCTATCTTGTTCTTAATGAGATTTCTAATGTTTGGCACAAGTCTTGGCATAGTGTGAATGAACAGTAAATACTTTGTTCTCTTCTCAGTCATAAGTGGAAGTGGAAGGAATCCATTTAACAGTAAGGATAAAAACAAAACTGTTTTCAACTGTTTTTTTATTTTACCTTATGCCTAGAATAGCTTATTGGAAGAGTTTTTCAAAAATATTAGTATTACTGAACTTATAATACGTTTCTGTGTTCAGCTTCACTCTTTAAAAATATCTATTCAAAGTTTGAACTGTCCTATTGACTTTAATAATAATAATAATTCCAAAGAGGGCCACACTAGTTAATATACAGTTCTGTAGCAAAATAATTCCATTATCTATCTACCTGTCTGTCTTCTATCATCAATCATCCATCTATCTATCTTGTTATTCTTATGTTGCATACATCTTTTAAATATTAATAAATGACAAATATGGGAAGATTTTGTTAATAATGGAGTAATGCCTCAGACTTACTTCATACATGATCTTCACTGCAGCCATGACTCATTCTGAACTTGATGTCACTCCATTCTGATCTCTATATATTTCTTTCTTCCACCCTAAGCCATTTATCTCTGCACTCAAACTTGACCCTCAACTTTCCTTCATTTCATCCCTGACCTTAAGAGGTCAGTCTCAGACATGGAATGAACACATCTATTTTAAACAGTATGATAACAAAACAAAGCTGAATATTTCATAGTAAAGTCTTCCTGAAATTAAAAAAAAAAATGATTGCATTAATGTTTCTGGGTCAAAATGTTGTGTACCCAATAAATCCAACAGCTTGTACAAATAGTGTAGAATAATAAAAAATCCTTTTTGTTGCTTGTAATGATTGAGGAAATTCTCTGCACATCGAGTTTGATGTGAAATGTTACCGACAGGAAAGGCCTTGGTCATTTGTAATCAGATTAGTGTCCATTCGTATGACTTTGATGCATGGCTGAAAGAACCTAAGGAGAATGTGAGGAAGATGTGAGCACTTCTTTGGTTGTGTGAATCTAAATTGATATTATAAAAGGTGGCAGAAGTAATCTATTATTTGGCATATTCAAACCTCAAGACAATTTTAGTATTGGCTTTCTTTACTCTTAACTTTGAAAGTAATTTAACAGCTAGTGAAAAAAAACTTGTGGATTATTTAGGCCTTCTTGCCCCTGTGCACTCTGTTCTCTATGATTGACTTTTCTTCTCTTTGGAGAATTCCTATTTATCCTTCAGGATTCAGCTCAAACATCATCTGTGAAAATTACTCTCTATGCATCTCTTCTTTCCTTGCAATTTTTCCAGGGAGGCAGACGTGCTCTCCGCAGTCTGTTCCCATGGTGCCTTACTGTAAATCTCTTAATCATTTATTATGTTGTAGTGAAATTATTGTTCATAATTGTAACTGAGCTTAACATTTTGAAGATTCAACAAGATAGATTCAACAAAGATAGATACTGTATTTATCAACAGTGTCTTAGTCACAGATAAGAACTGTAGTCCAAGGGGGAAAAATAGAGAAAACCAATAAAAGAAAATGACTATATAATAACTCTTCCCATGTTCATCAGTTTCCTGAATAACTGTTTTTCCACATACGATGTTAGTATTACTCAGCCATCAGAAAGAACAACTATACAACATTTGCAGCAACATGGACGGCACTGGAGGAGATTATGCTAAGTGACATAAGTCAAGCAGAAAAAGACAATTATCATATGGTTTTACTCATTTATGGAGCATAAGAAATAGGAAGATCGGTAGGAGAAGGAAGGGAAGAAGAAAGGGGGGGTAAACAGAAGGGGGAATGAAGCATGAGAGACTATGGACTCTGGGAAATAAATACGTATTTCTTATTATAAATCACAGTACTACATAGGGTTATGTCTATAATAAGGTCAAATATTATAAAGACATTCAGTTGCATTTGTAAAAGAGGAACCAATCCTTGCACTATTTTGTTATGTCCTTAGTAAGATTTGTTCAACCAACACTTTTGCTTGCTGATTTGATGTTTTTTCGCCTTTGGGCTCTTTTAATGATACAGGTTATTGATAGTCCCATTAGATTTGCTCCTTAAAATCCTTATTCCTTTTCGATCAGTTTTATTGTTGTATGATTTATACCTGTTTAAAGCATACAATCCAGTGGGTTTTTTTTTTTAAAGCATATTTAGAGTCGTGTAGTGCCGGAATGGCCAGCAATCCTGGTACCAACAGATGAAAGATTACTCCAAACTTGCTGCGAAAGAGGGGAGAAGGCAAGGGGGTCAATGCTCAGAGGTGAAGACCGTTTGCTCTTCTTTGCTCCCGCTTTCATTGGTCCTTCAGGATAATCACAAATCCTTATCACTGTTTCTCAAGCACTTGCTGTGTGACAAGGGGTCTTACTGAGACTGGGAAGATCTGTTTACAGAAAGATGCGATATGCTAATTTGGGAATGTTCTAGTAAACACAGCCTAAGGGACAATGCCTGCATCTCCTAGATCACAAGGCTGCTGTTTGGGCTGGGAAAGCTTGGGGAGGGCCACTCCCCCCCCCACCCCTTGCGCGGCATTCCAAAGGCAGAGTGGTCACGCGGGCCTCGGCATAACAAAGGCCTACGCCCTTGCCCTTCTCTGAAACCTTCCCTGCCCTCACTGGGCTCCGAGTTACATTGTAGCGAGCCAGGTATTATGGCTGGTTTCACGCTCTACATTAACCCCAACAGTATAGATATCACAAAAATCTAATTTTAGAGCCTTCCACAAAAAGCCTTGTACCCATTAGCAATCACGACCCCTTTCCACTCCTTTCTCTCGCCTCCAGCACTAGGCACCCAGGCAACAGCAAATCTACTTTCTTTCTTTGTAGATTTATCTATTCTGTTTGTTTCATATTTGTGGAATCATGCAATATGTGGTTCTTCGTGACTGGCTTCTTTGACTTAGTATAATGATTTTGGAGCACAATTATTACTTCATTTCTTTTTATAGATTGCCAAACAACACTTTATTGATACACCATGTTTTGTCTATTCATTTGTTAGCCAACAGGCATTTGCGTTGTTGCCACTTTTTGAGAATTACAAATAATTCTGCTATGAATGTCTGGGTACAACTTTTGGATGGGCATATGCTTTCGTTTCTCTTGGGTAGATACCTGGGAGTGGAATGGCTGAAACCTATGGAAACTCTGTGTTTAACATCTTGAGGAATTGCCAAGATGTTTTCCACAGCAGCTGCACCATTTTTCACTCAACTCAATTTCAGTATATCCACATTCTTTCCAAATTGTGCTGTTGTCTATATTTTGATTATGGCCATCCTAAGTGGATGTGAAGCGGTCTCTCACTGTGGTTTCCCTAGTGACAAATAATGTTGAACATTTTTCATATGCTTATTGGCCATTTTTATATCTTCTTTGGAGAAATGCTAATTCAAGCCCTTTATCCATGTTTAAACTGAGATTTTGTCTTTTGTCATTGAGTAGTAGGAGTTCTTTATGTATTTTGAATATTAAACCCTTGTCAGACATATGATTTGCAAATATCTTCTCCCATTCTGTTGGCCCTCTTTTTACTTTCTTGAGAATGTTCTTTGATGCACAAAAGTTTCAAATTTTGCTGAAGTCCATTTTATCTATTTTTTTCTTTGTTGCTCATGTGTTTGGTGTCATATCCCAGAAACCATTGATATTTCCAGTGTCATGAAAATTTACCTCAGTTTTTCTTCTATGAGTTTACTGCTTTCAGTGCTTATCTTTAGGTTATGGATGCATTTTGAATTAATTTTTGTGTATGGTGTGATGCAAGGGTTCATTATTTTGCATGTGGAAATCCATTTCTCTTAGCTACATTTGTTAAAGAGATTATTCTTCCCTCCATTGGATGGTCTTAGCACTCTTGTCAAAAATCAATGGGCTATAGAGGTACACAAGTCTGTTCCTGGACTCTAAGTTCTATTCCATTGGTCCAAGAATATGTCTCTTCTTATGCCAGTACCATACTGTTTTGACTACTGTAAATTTGTACTAAGTTTTGAAATTGGTAAGTGTGATTTGGAGCCCTTCAACTTTGTCCTTCTTTTTCAAGATTGTTTCCTCAGCGTAGGTATCCTGCAATTCCATATGCATTTGAGGACTGACTTTTCCATTTCTGCAAAAAATGCTGTTTATAATTTTAATAGGAATTGAATTGACTCTTTAGATCTATTTGGATAGTATTGACGTCTTAACAATACTAAGTTTTCTGATCCATGAGCATAGGATGTCTTTTCATTTGTTTGCTTTTAACTTCTTTTAGTGATGTGTTGTAGTTTTCAGTGTACAAGGTTTTCACTACCTTCATTAATATGCTATTGAATTCAGTTTACTACGATTCTATTGAAGATTTTTGTGTAACTGTATTCATAAGGGACATTTGTCTATAATTTTCTTTTCTTGTGATATTTTAATCTGGCTTTGGTATCAGGTTAATGCTAGCCTCATAGGATGAGCTGAACAAGTATTTCTTCCTCTTCTATTTTTTTTTACAAGAATTTGAGAAGGCTTGCTGTTATTCTTTCTTTAGTGGTTTGCCATCTGGTCCTAGTCCTTTTGTTTTTTAAGTTTTTTACATTTCATCTTTTTCTTTGTTATAGTTATTTGAGATTTTCTCTTTCTTCTTGAATAACCTTAGGTATTTTGTGTATTTCTAGGAATTTGCATTTTAATCTAGTATTATAATACTTTATCCCCACTTTCATTTCTGATTTTAGTTATTTGCATCACTCTCTTTTTTTCTTTGACAGTGTAACTAAAAGTTTGTCAGATTTGTTGATCGTTTCAAAGAACCAACGTTTGGTTTTGTTGATTCTCTCTATTGTTTTTCTATTCTCTATTTCTTTCATCTCTATTCTTATCTTTATTCTCTCCTTCCTTTTAGTAGTTTGGGATTTAGTTTGTTCTTCTTTTTCTAACTAGAAAGTGTGTAAAGTTGAGGAATTAATTTGAAATATTCCTTCTTTTTAAATATTAATTTCCTTCTGAACGCCACCATAATTGTATCTCATGGGTTTTGGAATGTAGCTTTGTTTTCATTCATCTCAAATATTTTCTAATTTCCCTTATGATTTCTTCTTTTATATTTTTTTAATAATAATTTTTTATTACATTATGTTAGTAACCACACAGTACATCCCTAAAGAGAAATAAGTCAAGCAGAGAAAGACAATTATCACATGGTTTCTTCTTTGATCTTTTGATTGTTTAAGAGCATGTTGTTTAATTTCCACGTATACATGAATTTCCTGCTTTTTTTTTTTTTTTTTTTTGGTTGTTGAGTTCTAGTTTCATTCCTTTGTGGTTGGAGAAAATATTTTTTTCTAAGTGAAGTGAGTTCCTTCATTCTTTTTTTTTTTTTTTTTAAGATTTTATTTGACAGAGAGAGACAGCCAGCGAGAGAGGGAACACAAGCAGGGGGAGTGGGAGAGGAAGAAGCAGGCTCCCAGCGTAGAAGCCCGATATGGGGCTCGATGCCCTGAGCCAAAGGCAGACACTTAACGACTGAGCCACCCAGGCACCCCTCCTTCATTCTTTATCTTAGATATTCTTAAAATCCAAGAAAATAAAATTAAGTTCTCTAGGTAAAGTGGGAAGCCATGAGAGGATTGTGAGCAAATGAGTGAAATGATAGGTTGCTATTTTAAAAGAATCACTCTGATTATTGAGAATCAGTTTTGGGGAGGGCGTGTGGTAGAGGCTTTTGCAATAATCCAGGTAAGGGATGATGGTAGCTTGGACCAGGTTTGTAGCAGTTGACATGGTGTGTATCAGTTGAAACTTGGGTATATTTTAGGATGTCCTGATGCTTTGGATGTGTGGTGGGCTGGTGAAGATATCCTGCTTCTTTTTTCTTTTCTTTTTATGATAAACTGATAAGATAGGGTAGAGGATACTTGGCTTGTATCTGAGTGGGGTTGAGGAAGTGGATCAAGGAAGATGTCTTTGCAGCTGTTGGAAATAGATAGGCAATGAGGATCATTGCTGACACCTGACATGGAATTGTCTCTGGGCCCTCTTCTCAGAGCACATGGGAGGAACGCGGAGAGAGCAGTCTGTGGAGCTGCCCAGGAAACCTGAAAAGAAACTTCTCTGCATTCTCTTCCTCATCTATTTTCTTTTGAAGTTAAACATTCTTATTCTTCAACCTAAAATGGCTACATCTTTCCTAAAAAGTGAGTTTAGCTTAACATGTCCAAAGCTACTTCTATTAATTGGCCATTTCTAACCCTTCACCTATACAGCTTTCCCTTACACGGGGACCCAGGGCCAGATAGTACATTCCCAGAACACTCATACACATAATCCGTGAGATCCTGTGCAGACTCTGAAAATAGCCCAGGGCTAAGTGATAGCAGGCTATATGGCTATTAATGCCTCAAAGAGCTTTGGATGGGGGCAGAATGATACAGGCATGAAAAGGTTTCTTTAGTATTCTCCCCATGCACACAATGATATTAGTGATGTTTTGAACACTTGTCTAATATTTGGCCCTGCCTTATTCATGCATTAGCTCATTCAGTTCTCACATCAGCATTTGGAAGAAATTATTATTTTCTCTTTTTTATTGATGAGTTAAATGGGGCTCAGGGCAGAATCACTTGCCCCAGGCTTCCCAGCTATCAGTTGGTGAGGCTTAGATCTAAACTTGTCTGTCAATCGTTAGAGCGGTGCTGCCATAGCTCTACAAGGTTATGCTCTGACTCAACTTCATACTCTTTCTGTTCTATATTCCATGTGCTCTCCACACAGAATATCTTTCTACATTTTGATAACTTTTCTTTCCATAGATGCCTTTTTTCTGCATCAAGATAACAGGAAAACTAGATATTTTCAATGAGGAAAACTAAGGAAGAAAGCAAAGCACAATATAGTTCTGAGGGTGAGTGTGTTGGGACAATATAGGACCTTCCATAGTATATATTTTGCTAGCCAGTAGGAAAATATTAGGACTACTTTCATTTTTAATATTATTTTTAATATTTTTAAAGAAAAAAAGCAAAATCAAATCTGTCACATATTCCCACATATACAAAGGATATGAATGTATTAAACTATTCAGTATAATTAGAACAACTTAAAAATACTTTATTCACTCGCTGCAAACTTTATATTCATTTACTTCTTATATACACAGAATTTTTGCCAAGCTACTTGATAACACATGATCACTGACCTTGTACAAAGCTATTGTAGTTTATTCTTCATTCCTGCTTAGCCCTAAGGGAAATTATTACAACATTATTCTACATGGCCAGTGTCATGCTTCATTTCTTTAACTTTTGGAATGCTATCAGCAACAAGTGGGATCTCAATTTGTTACTGTTAAAAGTGTGAGAAATTGTAACTCTCCTGACTTTGCATTTGATGGAATAATTTACCAGACACTAATCAGAAGTTTTCTGATGAAATTCTGCATTAACAAAATTCAAGTTCAAATCTGAGCTGGCTAGCATCGATTTTTCACATTTATTTTGTGCTTCTGAGGTTTGATGCTAAGCTTCTTGGTATTCTTCTCTGTGCTTTGTAAGCATGGAGGTCACTTTGAAGTTGGTCGATCTCTGTCGATAAGAGATTGGCAGGATCTGGAGAAGAATATGAATCTGGCTGCTGGGTCAGAAATGTCACCATCGTGAAGCTGGGAGACGGACTAATGAAGCAGCGTACTGAGCTCGCTAAAACATAAAAGATGCAGACTCTACAACAATCATGTTGGCTTTAATGTTTTCCCACGCAGGTAATTTCAAAATCACTTTGCCAGATGCAAAATAATGAAAATACAACATTCATTATTTACTTACTTTGGTCTTTTAAAAAATATTTAAAATGTTTCAAGTCTTTTTGGGTCTTTCAGATTTTTCTCAAAATATTTTGTATTTTCTATTGCTGACCTAAATCCAAAATATCCTAGGATGTTTTAACCATCTGCCTAGTATTTCTAGTCAGTTTTTACCTTCAAATAGTGAAAAAGATTTGCACTGAACTTTAACATCAGAGGGTAGGGTGAATTTTGGAGGTAAATTATTCCAAACCCTGACAAATGTGAACATATCAGCATAGCTTTATTTAAAGTGACCTCTATTGCAAGTGATTTCCATGTGTATTATTCTATAATTCTCAGTGTCAAAATTCAGACAAAGGGGCTAAAATCTTCTTTCACATTGTTCTTGTTTTACTATTATTTTTTAAACTTTTGACCTTGAAAATTCTGCTTCCTAAGTTTTCATTTAAAAGTCGTAAATATTGAGTTAATGATGTCAGTTTTCCCGGGCTATCTGGACATTAGGCATTTCTGTCACACTTGAGGATAATACTTGGTTAAGCACAGCAACAACAAATCTACTGAAAAACCCAAAAAACCAAAAAAACAAAAGAAACCAAACAAAACGACAGATTGAAGCAATACTTTTCCTTAGATGTCTTAGCAAATTATACTAAATTTTCCTACCGTGTGAACGCCAGGAGTTAGGTTTTTCAAACTGCCTTTGGAGGTGGCTGACTTAGGTGAACCTGACGGCCCAACTTCACATTCACTTCCTGCAGCTGAATACAGCCCCATGTATGCTAGTCTCATAATTATTTGTAACTTTAAGAAGATAACGTTTGCTAAAATATTAGACTTTTTCTCAACACTTTCACATTGTATGATAAGCATTTACATGCTTTGGAATGAACATTTAAAAAATTATATTCAACAACTAAATAGTAAATAATGATAAATTCGCTTATCCAAAGCATGCACACAAGCTTCATGGATTTTGTTGATCTTTTTCTGGCAGCTCTGTAATAACCACTTACTATTTTAGCATTCGATTTTGAATTTAATTCTTTGAAGCTGTTACATACATTAGAATGATTGTATTTGCACACTTGTGAGTATATATGTGTGTGTCTGTTTATTGGTACAATCAGAAGAAATCAGCTTAAACACATGGTGGAGCTGTGTACACTTTTAACACTTTGTAACAATTAGGTATTTCTGGCTTTGGGCCCAAAATGGGAAAGAGGACTGGAAAAGTCAAGGCAGTGGCAGCAATAGACCATGATTTGCTCTTGAATAATTGCTTTTACCTTGTTCTGCAAAGACAGTTGGTTCTGTATTGATGGAGGCATAACAATGCGGTAAAGCATCACAGGTAATTAGTTCATCTGGATAGCTTTAAAAACAATCTAACTGAATATTTAACCTTTCTGGGAAGTTTATATTGTATATCCACATTGTCAGAAGGTTTCTGCTTCTTTGAGCAAAATTGACAGTATCTTTAATTCAAAGAAAGATGATTTCCAGGTACTGACCCCTACACTTAAAGTGTCCTTTTTTTTGTTATGGCTCTCAGAAATACGATAGTAAATTTTTTGTATAGTAAACAGATGCTTCTTTAGGACCATTAGCTCATTCCTCTGAATTATTTAAACAGACAAAAGGAAAGCTCTCTGTGGAAAGGTGTGTATTATACTCTTGTTTGCCTGGTATTAGTTCGCATGTATCCAAACTCTTGTTCTGCCTTTTATTCTAACAGTTCGTTCGCCTTTCTACATATGCTTATTAGTACATATAGGTAGTACACAGACTTACTTTTCTAAGGATTTGCATTTGACTATATTTTCTGATACTTTCCCCTAGTCCTTACTCATTTTTCAGTGGAGGGAGAGGACAGGAGAAGGACGCTGTACAATTGATAAAGTCAATATTCATCTTAAGCTTTTTCCTTGAATTATGGGGAGAAACACTTCTTCCTTTGAAGCTGGTAGATGTTCCTGTCTGCCGTCCTAATTAAGAATTACTATCTTTAATTCTTGCCTAAAAATTGGTAGCCAGTTTCAGAGACAAATGGGATTCTTCCCTTCTTCATTAGAAGGCATCTTTAATGTTTTATAATCTGCCCGTTTTCTAAAAAATTTTAAATATTTGTGAAAAATAAAGTAAAGAGGATCATAGGAATTTGCTTTGTCCTTTTCAGGACTTAACTTTGACAATTTCTTAGCTTGGTACTTTATATAATGGTCAAAAAGTAAAGGGGTATTTTTTTTTCTTTTGAAGCCATATTCTCAGAGAAAATAATAAAGAGAATGACATGTACCGCTGTCTAATAATTTTACTAGATTTCCTTTCCAGTTACTGATTTCATGGAAAAAATACTTAAATCTTTAAAATTTTTTATTCTACAAAGTGAATTCACTTGAGCGAAGATTTTCATTAATTTCTACTCCTTGAGGCAATTTTCCTTCATTCTCATGGGAAAATGAGTCATTTATTTTTTTTCTGTTTTATAACTACAGATGAAAATGTTTCATTCACATAGATTTTGTTTTTATTCACTCACAACATTATATTTTTAAAGCTTCTTTAATCTCTTGGAAAAATCATATGTCACCTTAGCGTCATAAATGTTTATTGCAATTTTTAAATGAGAAAAATTTAACACTTTGGTATTTTTCAGATTTATTTTTAGTATGTTACATGTAATAATTTAGAGTTTTCAAAGAATAAATGGACAGCCCATTTTATTTTTGAGGGGAAAAAATATCTTAATAGTGTCTTTGTTACATTTCTATTCTACCTTCCTCAGTTGAAGCTTTGCTGACCAAAACTGCCCTCTGTTTCCCAAAAGTAGGTAGGACAGGACTGGTAAACAGGAGAATGGGGGCTTATGCTGAAACCATGATGGCCTCATATGACTGTCTTACTTCAGGAAATGAATTTAGGAGTATTCATCCACAGAAGTATAGGGCGAACTAATGAAACTGGAAGTGGTGGAGGCAGATTTGGAATTCCTGCGGGAGCAGCCCCTGAAGCTTGGATCTCTTGGAGTTGCTGTCTTCTTCCGACTGGATTTGGTGTTGTCTGCATCACTAGGCTCAAACACCACCGTCATGGACTCCATCCTGGTCACCGTGTACAGGCTGCTTTGCCGAGTGGGGTGAAACCTGGTGGTCTTGAGCTCCAGCTCATCATAGCTAGAAACTTCAATGAAAGGACACCAGCGAAACGCCCTCTTGAAGCCAGCTCGAAATCTGAAGAGAAGCAGGTCACAGAAAGAAAAAATTATGTTTTCAAGTGGAAATTTCTTTCAATTGCCACAGAAAGCCCTATTGAAGGCAATTAAGCAAAATCAGGTTTTGAATTTGATTTTCTTGACAAATTCTTAAAATGTATGCCACAGTATTGGTACCAGTCTTGTAAATTTTCTTGTTTGAATTTTAATTTCCTATGGATGAGAAGCATGTCATTGAAGAGAAAAAGCAGAGCATCACATAATCCATATGCCAAAGAAACAGTGTACATTTCTTCAATAATTTTATACATTTGCAGAAGTGTAATTGAATTAGGCTTGGTGGTTAAGGCACTGAAAAATGACATATTTCAAAATAGCTTCTTTCGGAAATGATTAAACATTTGTACATTAAAGTCTCATTTAATGTTGGAATTAATTACTAATCTTGATGGTTTTTATCTAATCATATATGAAAGTGCAAAATCTTTTGCTTTGTAAACCATGAAGTGAAGTTGATTAAAAACAGATATACTGTTTGTGGGGTGGCTTGAATTCATATATGGCTTATGCAATTGAGAGAAAAAAAAGAATTAAGTATTTAACAAACTTAAGGCACAGTGTAGTGGAGGCTCAACTGGAAAGAGAATTAGGATTTGGCTTACAGTTACTTGCGTGAAGTTCTACTTCTAGTTCTGCTCAGAACACATTGGTTTCTTCAGGGAATTACCGATCTTACGACATTTAGCCCTGCCCCTCCATGTGTTTTTACAGCCGAGGTGTTTTCATCTGGAAACAGCATTTTACCCTCCTTTCCAGTCCTAAATTTGACTACAGTCAAATACTGCCTTTTATTTTTATTTTTTTAAATATTTTATTCATTTATTTGACAGAGAGAGAGACAGCCAGCAAGAGAGGGAACACAGCAGGGGGAGTGGGAGAGGAAGAAGCAGGCTCCCAGTGGAGGAGCCTGATGTGGGGCTCGATCCCAGAACGCCGGGATCACGCCCTGAGCCGAAGGCAGACGCTTAACCGCTGTGCCACCCAGGCGCCCCAAATACTGCCTTTTAAAATCTTTACTGTAAAAGTAGCTTTGCCCTGACCACTTTAATTTCTTCATAGCCTATTTCCATGGAGACTGCATCCTGTCTTACTTGCTGACCTCATTATACCGGCAGGAGGATTGGAATTCTCCTCGCCCTTACTGTTGATTCTGTAACCCTCACAGCAACATCTTCTATTTTGAAGTCTATCCACTCACATATGCCATCATCTCTCCCCATCTTATAAAAATTATCTGTATATTTCTATGAAGTGTCTTCATTTCTTTGAGGACTTGAGCACATATTCCACTCACCTCCTTCAATCATGATGGACTTTTTTTTTCTTAACAGACAAAATTCTGAAGGGTCTGGAGGGAGAATAGGCCATATAAAAATCTCCCAGTTAGAACTCTTAAGTTTACTGTTTTGAGGATGTAATTGTTAAGGTGGGATATTTCATAACGTAGGAGGAATTCTGAAAAAAATCAAGTTCTGTACTCTTCTTAGTAAATTTTTAAATTTTTCCTTCCTTTTGCATTTGTAATTTGTACCAAGAAGCTGGAACAAAATTATATGCTTTCAGCTAAGCCAAGAGTGACAAGAACTCTGTGGTTTGGTAACTTTCTACCTTTTATTCAGACAGCAGTAGATGATGGGGTTGTACATGGTCGAGCTCATTGCCAGCCAAAAGCTGGCCAGGTAGACCTGCTGGATGTATTTCCACCTATTTAGTTGTTGGTAGACTGCGGTGAGGATGAAGTAAATATGATACGGCAGCCAGCAGATGGCAAATGTCACCACGACAATTATCATCATTTTTACAACCTACAAAGAAAGAAGGAAAGAGGTCAGTTTTGGAAAATTTAAAAGTCATTAAATATATTAGTTGCAGTAGCTTACTACAAATCATATTTTTCTCCCAATATAGCTAAATACATAGCATGCCTAAGGATAAGTATTTAAAAAGTGGGAGTAATCTAGGGACAGCTGCCCAAGATAAGTCTCAAGAAAGCATGCTGATGTGACCATTCCTTCTTTACCTAACCCAAGAGAATGGATGGCACTAACTCAAACAGAAACAAATATTTATTAATTGGCCTGAAGAAAATAAGTGTTTACAAAAATCCAACGAGCTTAGGGGAGAGTGGAGCAAGATTTGGCTCTGCTAGCCTGAACATTAAAATAGCAGAGATATTATATCTAGAGAAACTGGTATTGGGAAAGGTTTCTCTGGATAGTGATTATGAGCACCCACAGTCTGAGGAAATATCATTAGCTTTAAATTTGCAAGTAGGTAATCAACTGGTTTATACAGCAGGTCTTATGAATTTTGTAAACATGGATCATTTCCGTTGGTTTTCATACCTTTGAAACCAAATACTCTAGAAAGCCCTGGCCGAAGTAGCACATCAGCCTTTATTTCTCCACCACTAGGCCTTAAGTTCCTAGACGGCAGAGAGAATGTCTTAATTATCTTCATATTCCCAGCATCTAGCACAATCTGAAGTATATAGCTGAAGATAAATAACTAGATACGGAATGAATGAATAATGAATGACGATGTACAATTTGCAATAGTAGGTTGAATGGGAGGCTGTTTTATGTGTCCCTAGATGAAATAAAATCTGTCCATTGTCTGTGACTGTAAGAAAGGTAGACTCAGAGCTGGTTAGCTTTGTATGGAAAGGGAAATCACAATATTCTATGATACCGCATTTGATATTTCTCACGAGCAATCTATCTACTAAATTTGTCCATACTTCTTTTGGCAATTTGGAAATAGTAAAATGTTTAGAATGATATATGTTAAATAAAATAATTTGGGGGCTTACCCCTAGTCAGATCAGCACACAAATCAGAGACAGTCTTGACATAAATGATCTGTGAGGCATCTTAGAACTATGAAAATACATTTATGGACTGGACTCATCATTTCACTGCAAGTTAGGGATTCATAAGAAAAGTTGGCAAGGTTAAGAGTCAGGAGAGACGTAATTCTAGAACAAGGCAAAGCATGAAGTGGATCAGTGTGGAAAGCAAAGTTTTCCCAAGGGCCTAATCACTGTACCATCCAGGGAACTAGTATTGAGCTGATGGAAATTAGTCATCAGAGCTGAAGATCAAGGTCAATAGCTCAGAGAATGTCATCACTGGCTGCACCATCCAAACCCTTTTTTTCTCAGTGCTCTTTAAACTGCCCTTTTTTTTTCCCCCTGAAAAGCTGTGTTCAGATTTCTGCATTTATCTCTCTGATTTCCTATTCATTTATTTGTGGAATATAAGTGAGAACTGTATTTTATTATAATTCACATTTATATAATGTTTCATGTATTTAACACCTTATCAGTTGGTTTTCAATTGTGCTTTAGGAAACTGAGGCAAAGACCAAAAGATTTGACCACTGTGATTCACGAGACAAGGCTGGAGTTTTAAAACTAAGATTTTTAAGTCTTTTTTCTTCCTGCTTACAGTTAACATTTACTGAATGTCTACTGGGTCTAGAAAACAGAATAGAGAAAAATAGTAAGTAAAGGACCCATTTCTTATCCTGCAGAAGCTTACAATATAATGAAAAATGTAAATAAAAAATGCACAGAAATGTGGTGAATATAAACATGTGCATATAAAGTTGAAATAATATTTATGAGAACTTTCTAGTTTATTATAAGCAAGAACTATTCAGTACATGGTAACTGTAGCCCAGGGATATAAGACTGAATGAAACAAGTTCTATTGCCTTTTTACTTTGAATATATGAACATTATACTATTCCTTGAATACGACAAGTAAGCTCCTGCCCCAAATTATTCTCCCTCCAGAACACTCTTCTCCCAGTTACTCCCACTGGGTAACCCCATCATGTTCTTCACGCCTTTGCACAGCTGTCACTTTCTCTGTGACTCCCATTCTGACCAACCTGTTTAAAAGTGCAGTCTGCCCTTCCAGCACCAAACTCCTTAGCTTGCTCTTTATTTTCAGTTTGTTATGTTTATTCTTTACTTCCTGTCTCCTCATGTTAGAATATAAAAGAGCAAGAATTTTCTGCTTGCTTTGTTTTTTGCTGATGGATTCAGGCACATAGATCGGACTTCATACACAATCAGTGCTCAAGAATTTTTTAAAATAAATCCATGAAAGCTGAATACAACAAAACAAAACAAAACAACACCCGAGAGTCATATAGGTGGTTAAGAGATGTCCCTAATTTTACTTGGTCATTAATTACTGGTATCATTTGTCCTCCAAATTTAAAATGGGCATGTATGTATCGAATGTGCCTGATGTTTTATTGCTATCTCATTTTTCTAGGCAAACAAATTCAAAAGAGTATGAGTGTATAAACAATACAACTGATACATTATTTGGGGTGCATGAAAGCATTAAATTTTATTCTGAATAAATGCTAAGGGAAAAAAAAAAAACTACGACAGTGTGAACATGGTATAGGCTACTCTGTTAAATACAGTATCAGCAAATATGCATAAAAGCTTCTTTGAATGCTTTTGTGCAGGCTGACCACAAAATCCCTGCGCATGAAGCTATTTTCTAACAATAGTAAAGACCTACAAAAGCTATCAGAATCTTTAAGTGACTTCCAACCATCAATAATGTGGAAAAATTAAAGTGCACGTGGAGAATTAAATTAAATAAAAATGCCTCTGGAACCGAAGTTTCAGATAACTTCTAATTCACGGATATAGGGCCTTATGGACCTTGTTATAAAACATTTAGATATTTATTTGAAAATAAGGAAAAATCTGAAAGACTCTGAAAGAAAATGTCTTTTCCAGTGAAACATGGTTATAATATTCTTCACTTACTTATTTCTATAAAATACATTTTAACTGTTAGCTTCAGTGTCTGCTCACCAAATCTTGTGGAATTATCTCAGATGTCAAACTTTCAGGACCCCAGGTGTCATGTATATGCAAAAAAGCAGGGTTCTAGGTGGGAGAAATTGCATTGCTTTGTGAAGTGCCAAAATCATGAATCTGTAATCCTACTCTTTAAATTGCTCAGGAAGAGAGCACTTTGAAGCACAAATCTTGAGCAATGAGAGATGTGCAAAGGCTGCGAGCAGTTCCCCTGTGTCTCATGGCTGGACGACGGCACTAGCACATAAACACTAAGCAGGAAAGGTATGCAGTTTGGTAGACTTCCTGAAAATCCTGAAATTTTTAGGCGAGATAAGAGACTGGGATAGAGACGGTTCAAATCTTTCACCATGTCTTAGCAAATTGTGCTACAACCTGATATGAAGATTGATTGATGTTGGGTATTTCAGGAATCTGAGACACGTCCCACTTCTGAGGCAGTGGGATTTATTTTCCACTTTCCATGGCAACATGGATGGTCATGGCTGTCCGCTGTCCTTGGCACAGACACTTACTAGCAGGAGGAAGAAGGGAGGTGGGACGAGTGATGAAGCTCCTACAGTTCTACTGCCTGTTTTTAGTAGTTAAGAATCCACTTTACTCACATAGGCAGGACTGAAATGCATGCTTTGGTAAGTGAAAATAAGCTTTGGGCACCTTTTCTTTGTGTATCAAAGGGAAAAAAAATCTTTGATTTTTGTATCTTGTACAGGTTAGACTGAAATGCCTGCAGCCGTTCTTATCTTTCATATTAAATTAGTGTAGGAGGGATGATTTTGAGGTTTAGGTCATAAAAAAGAAAAAAAAAATGTAAGTCTAGGAAATGAAATAGAAGAGTGCCAACCATAAAAAAACGTGTAGGATTATCTTCTTCAGCGTAGGGTTTATGTTCCTAAATGTCCGAACTGGAAATTTTCAACGCCATGTGGCAGGAAGCTTCTTGCTTTGATCAGAACCCCTTCAGAATGTTCTGGAGGACCATCCCATGAGTCACATCCTACCACTTCATCACGCCTTTTGTCTGCAGAAATGGTCTTAAATGGACCATTAAATTTCCTTAAGTCAAAACTGCAGGCCTGCTTATTTTAACCACACATTAGCAAATTAAAATAATATTCTCCAGAGTAGGATACGGGAAAATTTTCAATAAAAGCATCAAAATGTAAAGTACCATTTCATGGGCTATTTAGGTTGAGGTTTTGCTGCTTCCATTACATTCAGTGGGCTTAAACATTTCTGTCTCGAGTGAGGAAATAAGAACTCAGTAATAATAGTGGTGAAAAAAAGGGCACCGTGGTCCAGAAGCCGAGTTGAATTTTGCTAGTAATTTTAGAATTAGATGAGAATACGGGTGCGCTGTGTTGGTGTGGTCCAAGAACCGTGACGCTGGTACCAACTCCAAGTAACGTGTGCATGCAGTTAACATCAGAGTGATGCCTGTAAGAAGTGACGTCAAGCCCAAACAAAGGAAAAAACCTATGTGTGTGTAAGTGCAAGCGTGGAGAGCCTTTGTGTGTGTGTGTGTGTGTGTGTGTGTGTGTGTGTGTGCAGTGTTGTATTTGGACTGTCCTGTACATGTTACTGGTCATATTTCGTTTTTAGTGTATTTTCATTTTTTCCATTGAAAACTTAGACTTTGAGAGCATCATAAGATTTTAGGCTTACAATGGTCTAAAGCCGGAGAAAGTGAAGCAGCCATAAAAAGGAAGATGAGATGAAATTAGTAAAGGAAGTACGTCGAGCAAGACAAATAAAGACTGATGTTATGGGATCGTGGTTGGAGATAAAAATGCATGGAGCCTTCTTATGGACCAAATTGTGTTCCCCCATTTTTTTAAAATTTATACGGTTTCTTTCTTTCTTTCTTCCCTTTCCTTCTGGCTTTATTGAGATATAATTGATATCTAATGTGTATGTTTAAAGTGTTCAATGTGATGATTTGATACATGTATGTATTGTGAGGTGGTTACTGCAATAAGGTCTATCTCCTCACACATAATTACCGTTTTTGGTTTGTGTGTGTGTGGTAAGTGCGTTTAAGATTTATGGCAACTTTTCAGTATACTACCCAGTATAGTTAACTGGAGTCCTCATGCTTCACGTCAGATCCTCAGACTGCCTTCATCTTATAACTGGGCCAGTGGGAGAGGAGAGGAGAGGCATCCCCGGCGGCTGGTGGACTGGCCTCCCACAGAGTCCGTGACCGGTTAGTGGAATCCAAGTCCCCCGGCTGGGGTCCATTTACCTTGCCTGCTGTTTTCTTAGCCACTCCCCTGCCTCCTAGTTCTGCAGCTCAAGACTCAGTTCTCTGGATGGAGGGAAAGAAATGGGCCTTTTTGGCAGCAGCCTGCAGAACTGGGGCAGTGGGTACTCACTCATTCACATACTTTCATTTCCCCCCTTGGGAGAAATCACCTCTGAGAAGGAACCTCTTGGCGCTGAGCTGTGTCACTTTCAGGGAGAGGTGATGTGTGTGCAGTCAAACTATTCCTCTCACCCTCTCCAGTGCATCTGCATCACATTTTTTATCGCTAACGTTGTGCTGGAACTTCTCTGCTAGACTCCTGGACTTCCACATGGCTCCCAGGTCCATGGGTGATTCCCTAAATCAGTGTTTCCCAGGGCCCCTGGACTGTAGCTGAGAGGAGCTGGAGCTGATTGACGGGCCACGGTAGGGTCCACAGCTGCATGGAGGTCTCTATATTCATTACCCAACTCACAGTGAGTGAGACTCCTCTCGGATCTCTTGGAGTTTGGTGCTGATGAAAGAACCAAAGCCAAATGAGGCAAGAGCCAAATTCTCTGGGGTATGGCGCTGTTTCTGGGTCTCCAGCTGGAACCTTGTTTTAGCCTCCTGGATACAGGCCTGCCTTCTCAAAATGACTCCTCCTCTTTCTGGGACGGCACCAGACCTATCTGACCCTTCAGCACCCACAAGGCACATTTGCCTGTGGATAGATGCCACATTGTTATTAAGGAGATAACAAGAGATGTCTTATTTTGTCATCTTGCTGATGTCAGTCTTCAAAATTCGTGTTGATATTCTAATCCCCATTACCTCAGCATGAGACTGAATTTGGGGAGAGGGTGTTGAAAGAGGTAATTAAGTTAAAATGAGTTCATTAGGAGGGGGCCTCAATCAGTATGACCCGTGTTGTTGAAAGAAGTGATTGGAACACTGACACACAGAGGGAAGACCGTGGGAATACAAAGGTTTGCAGCCATCTGCACACCAAACAGAGAAGTCTTACAGGAAACCATTCCTGACAACACCTTCAACTCAGACGGCTCACCTCCAGAACAGCAAGAAAATAAATGTCTGTTGTTTAAACCACCAGTCTATTGTATTTTGTTATGGCGGCCTGAAAAGACAGCAACAGGGTTTGAAATGCTGAGGACACTAGATGATATGGCTTCATGCCAGCAAAATAGAAGGCAAAATACTCTACAGGGTCCCAGAAAATGGAGATTTCCAGAGAGGTTTGGATTGCCTGTAGAACTGCTGTTAGCAGTATCAGAAACAGACCAGGACCTCCATTTGCAACAGATGAACCTCTCAGGTTACATATGGTCTTCCTCAGGAGCACTGTGTTCCATGGTAATTTTTTTGCAGCAGACATAATGACACTGCACGTAGAAAGCTTGCTTGCTGAATGAGATGATAGATTTTTCTTGGTTGTTATACAATTCAAAATTCCAATTGAATCTGTCACTTGAGCTTAGACTGAAGAGTGGTCCCTTTGATTCAGGCAAAAGGCTCCTTTGTTACCACACTCAAGCGTTCACCTCGGAAGGAGCAAAGCTGTTGTGGCTTGTTAGGTTAGAGGCAGAAAATTAAAATAGAAAATAGCCAGAAAACAATTTCTGTGGTTTACAAAAACAGGAGAAGTAGATTTATTTACCACATTTCATGGGTTTCCAAATAATCAAGAGCAATTTTAACAAGAGTTTTTGAAAAGGAAGGGTCACATATTGTGAATATTGGGTCAAAGTCATGTTTTTGAGGCTTCTGTTTTATTAGAACGGGAAGGAATGTCAGAGTATGGTTAAAAATGTAGATTACTTTAAAATATATGTTTAGCAAATTAACACCAAAATGTAATACAAGAGTACTGTTCAGAACATGCTGACAAAACGTAATACTGATTCATAGTGGACTATGAGATGGTGGTCTGGTAATGGGAACGAAGTTTGAAATTCCTTGATCAGTATCTTGTGCTCTTAGGGAGAGGGGCTGGGTTGTTACATTTTAACTGCAGTGCAGTCCAGAGCCCATTCCTGACTGCATTTCAGATCTCTCCTTCATAAACTAGAAGATACAGCGGTGTTTCCAAACTTACCCTGTGCTCTCTTGTTTCATCCTACCTTTCAAAGCTTCTTTCCCCTTACTACCTTCCTGTGCTAGTTTCTGGTGCTACAGACTCTGTGCTACAGAGTGTGACATTCAGCCCAGGTGCTGCACTCCACGCGTTGGCCAGGTCGTTCTAACACGCACTTTCCGACTTCCCAAAGGAAAATCATGCTGATGGCAACATTGTCCTTTGAGTGAGGCAAGGCCAGCAGACGCATTTGATGGAGGACTCAGCGGAGTTGTGTTCACTTCTGATTTTAGTAAAAGGCTTGGTGCTTTTTATAATTACTAAAAAAAGAAACTTTCCAATGTATGATCTTCTATAATCTTCATGACAAACCTTTGACCATATAGCTTCTCCATTTTATAGATGAGAGACTTAAAACCCAGGAGGTGGGGTGCTTTCTCAAAATGCGAAAGGCAGGTTCACAGCAAGGATTCCTGGGTCTCTTAATTCTTCATTAGCTAAGAGCTCATTTTGCGTACATTCTACTTCTCAAGACCTTTAGAAAGAGCCCCGGCTTCTTTCCTCAGCTAGCGCGCTCAGGGGTGCTTAAGTGAAGGGTAGTCAGACGGCCTCATTTTGCCCAGGAATTGCCCATTTGAGCTTCAGGTAAGATGAGATCTTTTCCAAAAGATGAGAGAATGAGAAAAGAAGTTGGAATGGTGGAGCGGGCTGGGAACTTTTAGTTGGAATCTGGTGTATCTATTACTATGGGAATATGGACAGATTGATCTGCATTAAAACTGTGAAATAGGGACTCGGAACTTCAAATATTTTATGGGCTCGTGTGGTACCACTTACTTCCACAGACTTCATTTATGTTGAGCATGTTCAAAGACAAATGCACAAGAACTGTAAATTCTTGACAATCTCCTGTATTCTTTTTCCCTAGTAGCCATAAAGCAGGTCTGCTGAAAAGGATTACTTTAGTCCCAAATAAACACTGTTAGGATTTAAGATCTTTTGACATTCACAGAAGGGGAGTGAGCGAAGAGAATTTCTGCCTCAGTTACCTTTGTGGGAAAGTGAGTGTCAAGAGCAAACAGCTGCAATCTGCTGCCAGCCTGCTGGCACCAGGGCATGGGCTCATCTCTTCCTTTTCTGTTCCAGGAGTTGCTGGGGGAGATCTGGTGTCTCGGGAGTGTGCCTGGCCAGGTGAAAAAAGCTAGGCTGATGACATTTGCCTGACCAAGAGATTTTATATCTTGCTCTATGTTGACTTAACTTGTCCTTTTAAAAATACACTCTTATTAATAGATTGTGGTCTGAAATATTAGGTCAGCCAGTGTCTCAAGGTACTTTTACAGTTGGCTTTTTGTCTTCAAGTTGTGCATACCTTAATTGCTTTTTGAAGCAGCATAAATCTAGAATACTTAAAAATACACTTTTCTATACTAAATCTGGTAGAAAATAAGATCAGCCACTGAATATTAATATTTTTCTCTATGATATATGGGAAATAGGAAGGCATGGATTATAAATAATGTTATTGTCTTGATTTGTAGTTACCTTGAAATAAACCCATGTGGTTCGCACATGCCTATCACTCTGGAATGCCCTGATCTGATCTCTCTCCCTGTAAAATTCTCTATCCATCTTTCAGGAGGTCCCCCCAAGTTCACCTCCTCAGTAGCTTCCCTCATTTCTTCATGCAGGTATTCTTAGTTACTTCCTAATGAGATTTAGCAAATCACGCTTACATCTTATAACACAGGTACATGTTATAGTCAAGCACGTCTCTGTTTCCTTCAGACCAAATATGGGCATATGCATTATTTGTTTTTTTGTCTCCAGAACCTAGCATAGTTCTTGACATTGAATAAATTACTTGTTAACTGAAGGTATCAGATTTTCTCACTCATTTTATGAACACTTTAATTGCAAGAAGCATCATTTATTTTTGTCTTATC
The DNA here is from genome assembly GCF_017311325.1 of Ursus maritimus. Taxonomy (NCBI): domain Eukaryota; kingdom Metazoa; phylum Chordata; class Mammalia; order Carnivora; family Ursidae; genus Ursus; species Ursus maritimus. The sequence goes on from NW_024423453.1 coordinate 403,036, forward strand.
AGTGTTTTGCCCTATCATGCACATAATAGGATTTCAAAAATATACATTTTTGAACTAGGAAGGCAGAATTTTTTTTTCTTTTTTTTTTCCTACTCCCCCTCCCCCTGTATGCCATGCTTTTATTCCCATGACTTACTCATTCATAACTGGAAGCCTGTATCTCCCACTCCCCTTCACCCAGTTTGTCCAACCCCCTATCCTCTTCCCCTCTGGCAACTATCAATTTGTTCTGTATATTTATAGGTCTGATTCTGTTTCAAAAATATTATTTAAGTGAATAAAACAAAAATACATTTAAATATTTTATATCTAAATTAAGATAATTATTATTGCCCTTGACTTTTGTGTTTAGCACAACGTTTGAAAAAAATATTTGAACCATGTGATGGCTCAGGCTTAAAAAGGAAGCCAATTACTTTTGCATACTTAATTTATTGTACACTTATATAACAATTGTTTTACAATAATGCCATTTTTCTAAAGAAACCAAGGCTCCAGACTCTAGAGATACAGTGCGAAATTAAAAAAGAAAAAAAAGTTATCTATTTTCAAAGCATTTATATCCTATCAAAGAGACATTTGTTAAATAATAAGTATAGAAAACATATGAAATTACAAATTCTGATAAATTCAATAGAAAAAATAATCACATCTAGATTTGTAGAGTACAACGGAAGGTCTGTTTGAGGAAGTACTATTTAAGCTGCAACCTAGAGGCTGTACAGACAGAAGAATAAAGGGCATAGCATTCTAGGCCCCGATAATAGTGTGAGTGAAGACCGAGAAGTGGAAGAAAGTTTGATGTGTTCAAACAACCGAGAGCAAGTGTTATGGGAACGCAGTGTATAAATGGCAAAGTGGCACAAAATGAGGTTGGCAGAGTAAATGGCAGCAAGATTCTGTGGAACCTTGTAGGTTATTTTCAGGGTTTGCAATTTCTTTTATTTATTTCCTTACGTGTATCGGGAAACTACTAAAAAATTGCAAGCAGGTTGTATGAGTTGGTTTACATTTTAAAAACATCAGTTGTAATACACCATGGTGGCTGTAACCACTAACACTGTATTATATATTGGAAGATGCTAAAGGACTTGGTTTTAAAAGTTCTTATCACAAGAAAAAAGAATTTTAACTATGTGTGGTGATAGATGATTACCAGACTTAATGTAGTGATCATTTTGTAATACATACAATACCAAATCATTACGCGATACACCTGAAACTAATATAATGTTACAGCTCATTAAAAAATCATCCTGGCTGCTAAGTGAAGAATGAATTTGGGGAAACAAGTGCAGACCTGGGAAAGTGAGTTGGAGAGGTTGTGGTGGTGGACCTGTGGACAAGTGATAGAATCTTGGAGAATCATTTTAATGGAGAGAGAGAAAAATACAGAGATAGGAACTATTTTAGGGATGAAGACCATTAGGATTTAGTAATGAATCAGGTGAGGGTAAGAGAGAAAGGGGAGTTTTTAAGAATGACTCTTCATAGAAATTAGTATCTGGGTAAATGGAAGTACCATGCACTTGTATTTGGATGACTGTAGGAAAAGTCTCCTTTTATGCCACACCTGGAGACTCAGAGATCAGTAATGCATATTATAATTTCAAAACACCTGAGAAATAGGCAAAGCAAGGACATCAAGCATGTAGCTTGTTACATAAACCTAGAGCTCATAGAAGTAGTATTGATTTATGATATACATTTCAGAGTCAGTGACCTGTAGATGATATTTAATATCTTGAGAATGAATGAATATAAGAATGAATATAGGAATGAATGAATTATATATATAATATATATTCAGACATATATGAATTATATATATATATATATATACTTTTTCTCTGGGTAACACTAACAGAACTATGATATCCATTATATTGCACAGTTCTCTATTATATACTACATATTTCCATATGTAGCAGCCAATTCCTGAGCACTTTCATTTTCATATAAAAACATATTTGATCTAAGCGAGAATACATTTTTTTCCCGATATACAACCCATTCCTCATCAGTTTAGCCAATGGCATTATGGCATTGCTTCATACTTTATTAATACATTAATTTTGCAAATATTATTGAGCATTATATATATATGGTCTTGGTTCACTCAACTAGGAAGGCTGAGTAATCCCATGATGTGCCATGTGCAAGCTGGAGACCCAGGAAAGCTGGTGGAGAAAATTGATGTATCAGCTTAGGTGGTCAGGCAGAGAGCAATTCAACCATTCTCTGCTTTTTTGTTCTTTTCAGGCTCGCAACAAATGGGATGATGTTCACCCCCATTGGGGAGGGCATCTGCTGTACAGTCCACCTGTTCGACTGTTAATGTTCAAGTGTCAAAGACACACCCAGAATAATGTTTAACAAGCTATCTGGGGACCTTGTGTCCCAGTCAAGTTGACGCATAAACTTTACCGTTACAACAGCATAGACTTCATTATGTTCTTGGATTTAATTTTGGTGTGCTAGTAATAGAGTAGGTTAGATCCATGTCTGTATTGTGCATTGCCTTTTATTTCAGTGGTGACTACAGAAACTATTTCCACACACAAACTTCTTTTTGTAGAGTGTGATCTTGTGTCAGTCTAGATTTATTTACACCCTTAGGCAAATATAAGTCAAGATATATATTCTAGAAGCTTGTACTTTCTTCTCTTAATAGCAGCAATGGTATAAAGAAAGAAATGACTTTTTATAGTAAGACATTAACACAGAATGTGGTACTAACATGTAGGTGCATTTGGTTTTATAAGAATGTTTAGGAAAGAGGATAATAAATGAATAAATAAATATCTCAAAAAGTAAAGGACAAAGAGTGACCTCCTAAGTTGAAGGGAAACTAAAATTTGTTGAGGACCTGCTTTATGAAAAGGACTGTGCTACATGTATTCTGTGTGTTTCCTCACTCTAATTGACGCACTTGGTACATATCAGAGGTGCCCTGCTGTGTTGCAGTTACAGTTAAATGTCAAGTAGACATGCATTTCTTTTCTAACAGGGAGTGTTGTCAAGAAGTAGAAGAGAAGGGCGCCTGGGTGGCACAGTCGTTAAGCGTCTGCCTTCGGCTCAGGGCGTGATCCCGGCGTTCTGGGATCGAGCCCCACATCAGGCTCCTCTGCTATGAGCCTGCTTCTTCCTCTCCCACTCCCCCTGCTTGTGTTCCCTCTCTCGCTGGCTGTCTCTTTCTCTGTCGAATGAATAAATAAAATCTTAAAAAAAAAAAAAGAAGTAGAAGAGGCTGATTCTGGAGATAAAGGTAAAGAAACCGTTCTCCTCCAATACAGTGAATTTTTTGTTATTCAAGTGAATTCATATGGCTACCCTAGACCCCTCCTCTAAACTTCTTTACTTTTTCTTTCGTGATCCTTAGGTATTTTGTATATTTGTGTTTTGATATATTTCTTCACTTCACAATGGTGACATCTTTTTAACAATTGGAGTTTTACATTTAAAAATCATGTATTTAGTCTCATAATTTTTCCATCATAATTAAGTGATCTTATATTTTGTGTTTTAGTTCATGAAATACAGCTTATTCTAGGTGCTCTGCTTCTTTGTCTTGTTTCTAGCAGCTGGGTTCCCTGAGGTTTGCTTTCATTTTTTTTTTTTTTTAAAGATTTAAAAAAAATTAAGTTTTTTTCCCCCCTGAAGATTTTATTTATTTATTTATTTATTTGACAGAGAGAGAGAGAGAGAGAGCACAAGCAGGGGGAGCGGCAGGGAGAAGGGGAAGCAGGCTTCTGCTGAGCAGAAAGCCCATCTTGCTGCTTGGTCCTAGAACCCTGGGATCATGACCCGAGCCGGACGCAGATGCTTAACCGACTAAGCCACCCAGGAGCCCCAGATTTTTAAAAATGTTTAAGTAATCTCTACAGCCAACATGGGGCTTGAACTCACAACCCCGAGGTCAAGAGTTGCATGCTCTACTGACTGAGTCAGCCAGGTGCCCCTACTTTTATTTCTTTTGTCCAACTCCGGGCTCTGTTCATCCTTGCCTATAAAGATAAATTGCAAGTGTTCTCTTCAAGCAGCAAATCTGCGTGTGTGTTCTTGGAGGGTGCAGAAGGCCGTGTGCCCCGTGTGGACGGAGTGGGAGCATTACATCCTCCCAGTCTCAGGAATGGTAAGGTTGATGCATAAAACTCTGGGCCTTTCTGTCCTTGATTGTAGCACCCCTGGGCTTCACACAGCCCTCTGAGTGTGGCCCACTGTCCTATCTCAGTTGTTACTTCACTCAGGAGAATTAGCAAGTTGTAGACCAGAAGGTAGAACTTTAGGTCACCATGTTCCCCCAGAGAGATGATTCGTCTGGAGTCTCAGAGACAGCTCAAAATGTTATGTGTAAAAAAAGCTCCTTCCATTCTTTCCCTGTCTCCGAAGCTGTGTTTTCTGTGAATGTCCCTGTCTCAGTAAGTGACACCACCACCCATCTTGTACCGGAAGCCAGACCCTCGGAAGCCATGCTTGTGTCTTTGCATCCCCTCATTTTTACTGCCCCGTTCAATACTGAGGCAAATCCTGCTGGCTAAGTCAGCAAAATATGTCTTAAATCTCTTCATGTCTTGTCATCTCTATTGCTGTAACATCTGCGAAAGTTATCATTACCTTTCTCCCGGACTAGTGCAATAATCACCTAACTGGTCTTTGCTTCCATAGCTAGAGTGGCTTAAAAAAGAGAAATACAGTAACTCTCTACTTAAAATGATTTTCTCATTGTATCCAGGATAAAACCAAATCTTCTTCCTGTTCCTTAAAACTTGTACTGCATTTTGCTTCTGTCCCATTCTCTAGTCTTACCCATTACATACTCTCCTTGGTTCTTTATACTTCAGCTTTCTTCTTTCTTGTCCTTAATTAAACACATCAGTCTCTTTTCTGTTCCAGGCACTACTCCCAGTACGTTTGGTCATTATTTTATTTATCTAGGGGGTCTTTCTGCACTGCTTGAATGTAAATCCCACGAGGGTCTCGAACATTTTAGTTTTGTTTATCCTAGTATCTCTAGGGTTTAGAAGAATACACACAGCACAGGATTTCAAATAAATGAGCAAATCTATATGTGAATGGAATAGTATAAGTAATCTAAAATAAAATGATTGGCATTCTTATACATGGTCCAGGGCTGTGATGTTCTTTTTTTTTTTTTTTAAGTTTTTTTTTAATTTATTTGACAGACACAGAGACAGCCAGCGAGAGAGGGAACACAAGCAGGGGGAGGGGGAGAGGAAGAAGCAGGCTCCTAGCGGAGGAGCCTGATGTGGGGCTCGATCCCATAACGCCGGGATCACGCCCTGAGCCGAAGGCAGACGCTTAACGACTGAGCCACCCAGGCGCCTCCAGGGCTGTGATATTCTGAATCAATACACTTTTAACTTCATACAAACAGAGCATTTTAAAGGTTTTTTTTGGATTCTCTCTACAGTGTAAAACTAATTAATATTATATGGATAATTTTGCACTGTGCAAAATGGTCTTTAACATTGTCATATTTTTAAGTCATAGATCGTGCTGATGCTGATGAGTCTTCACATATGCAAAGTGGTTACTATTTAGTCTCATAATATGGGTGTTGTGATGGAAGAATAGATGAAGAACCAGGAGATATGAATTCCAGTCACACAGCATCACTAGCAAATTATCTGTGTGATCTTGTGTACGTCATTTAATCTCTCTAAACCTCAGCTTTCTCAAATGCAAAATGAGACTAACCTTACATATGATTGTGATGAAGATTATTTCAAATAATACTTTTAAGCATCCTATGGGGGAAAACTGCCAAAACTACTATTATATTTTATAGCTTATAATAAAATAATAACTATCTTAGCTCAGTCTGCTATAACAAAGTATCATAGAATAGGTGGCTCAAATAACAGATATTTATTTTCTCACACTTCTAGAGGCTGAAAGTCCAAGATCTGGGTGCCAGTATGGTCAGTTTCTGGTGAGGGTCCCCTCCCTGGTTTGCAGTCAGTCAGCACCCTACCATGTGACCACAGGACTCTTCTCTGTGTGCTCACAGAGAGAGAGAGTAAACTCTCTGGGCTGTCTTCTTATAAAAGCATTATTATTATTATTGGACCAGGGCCCCATCCATACGACCTCATTTAACCCTAACTATCTCCCTATAGGCCCTGTCTTCAAATACAATCATATTAAGGTTTAGAGCTCCAAAATGTGAATTTTAGGGGACACAATTTGTCCTTAGCAATGATAAATGTAAGATAATATATTTTCAAGTGCTAATTTATGAATGTGTTTAGTTCTTTTATTTTCTAGACTTTTCCTTTGAGTTACTAATGATCTATTGTGTTTTCTAGAAAGTAATGTTTTTCTTTTGATATTAGTTTTAATATTTATATTAATATACTGTGATTCATTGTTTGGCCTAGGAAAAATGATTTCCAAATTTGGAGACACACACAAGTTTTTTAAGGAGTTGATGAGAGGAATTCTTTCCCTGATATTTTTAAGGCTTTATTAACTTGCTTCTATTTAGTGTTGAGGCAAAAACATTTTAATGGCTCATCACATGGCTGCGCAGGGGTGTATGTTTAAGCGACACTCTCTGGAATAGTTAGAAGCAAACCTTGAAGACCTCTTTGCACGGTAATGCAGTACAGTGTCAGGAGCACTGGACTCTAATAAGACTTTGATGTAAATCTAGGCCTTGTTCATAAACAGCTATGTGACCTTAGGAAAATTACTTAATCTTTCCTCATTTCATAGTGTTATTAGTAAAGAAAGAACAAGAACACTTTTCATGCAGGGACTGTGAAGATTAAATGGAAGTGTGGATGCCAGGCTCATCAGATACTCTGGGCGTGGTGAGATATTAATTTTCACTTCATTCCCCAATCTGACTAATTTATAAGCAAATTTTAAATCATTGGTATCACATAAATTGATTACAAACATGCATTTTGTAAAGGCAAAGAAAGGCTATGGTGGCAGGCTGGGGGACAATGGTAGAATACAGACTGAGTATTAAGAGCCAAGAAATTTTGTAACAGAAAGTGTGCAGACAATAAGAATTTTAAGAATGGCTCTTTTTCCATCATAGTCCTGCTATCTGTGTGTGAATGTGTGTGTCTGTGATTGTGAATGATAGAGACAGAAATAGAGAGAGGGNAAGAGAAAGTGGGAAGTAACATCAAATCCATGTTTTCTATTACAGCTTAAAAAAACAACAGGCACAATTATTTTATACTTACAGTGGCTTTGTCATTTTTCCAACATAGCATATTTCTATAAAATAACAGGATAACAGGTATTTCTTGAAAAGCTTTCCTATGTAAAAAAGCTATTATATTATCAGGGAGAAAAAAAATAATAAACATTCTATTTATTAAACATTCTGGTTTTTTAATTTTTTTTTATTTTTAAAGATTTTATTTATTTATTTGACAGAGAGACTGCCAGCAAGAGAGGGAACACAAGCAGGGGGAGGTGGGAGAGGAAGAAGCAGGCTCATAGCGGAGGAGAACCAGAAAAGGGGTGGAGGAGTAGGGGAGAAGAGTGTCCTAGTCAGAGAAAATAAAATATGCAAAACTTGTATCTCACTCTAGTACTACAAACAGCTTGACTGACTAGGAAGTAGTGTATTATATAGGTTATGCTGATGGAGAAACTGGGAGAGATAAATGGAAATGAGATTAGGGAGTGGTAAGTGCAGTTTACAGGGCAGAGAAGCCAATACAGGATTTTAAGGAAGGTATTAATAGATTCAGATCTTAGAGAGATCACTTTGAAGACAGTGTAGGATGGATTTTATTTGAGTGAGAGTTAATGGAGGCAGGAAGATCACTAGTAGACAAGGATATTAATCTAGGTGATAAATTATGTAGATCTAGACAAGAGTAGAGCAGGAGCTTATGAAAGAAGGGAATCTGAGTGCTTTCAGAGTTAATTTGAAGAACCCTGTTATTGCTTGGATTTCAGCTGATGAAAGGGAGATATTACAGATTATTTCCAGTTTTTGTTTTTTGGTGTGTGTGTGTTTTGATCTGAGCCACTATTCAGCTATGAAATGGGGAAGAAGAATTTCAGGGATAAAGATGATTATATCATTTTGACCACTTATTTTGAAGCGTTTATTATATATTACACACAGGGCTGGCATGAGAGATGATTAATAGAATTTTAATCTGGAGCCTAGAACCTGGACCTCAGAAGAAAAGTCTAGAAATGGGCATAATGTAAATGTAGATTTGGAAGTAATTTTCAAGGGTGTTGATGTAGATGAAATTATTCAAGTAAGATTCTATATGAAAGCTATAAAAATATGAAGAACGGGCCTCTGGGGTAAAGACTAGCATTTTAGTGGTAGTTAGAGGGGAAAAAAGCCAGTAAAAGATACTGAAAAGGAATTGCCTGAGGAGAGAATAGAGACAAATTCCATAGGAGAGACATCTCAAATGGAGAGTGATCAGAAGATATCTATTGCTCCAGTCTGCTCAGGGACTAGATATCTCCAATGAATTTAGAGACAAAGAAGGCAAAAGTAACTTTGGCAAAGATAGTTTCAGAAGAATGGTGTGTTGGAAGCCAAAAAGTTCTAACAAGAAGAGTAAAAGATCGGTAAAAAGAGGAGAAAGCGATGGAAGAGATGTGAGCATGCCCGCCTTCCAAGGGGAATCATAGTGAAGTGAAAGATGGTTTAACTGATGGAAGAGTGGTCTTGAGAAGGAAGAGCCAAGTATCCAGAACACAAGTAGTCCATAGATGAAGAACATGAGAACACTAGGACCAGAGGAAGATCACAGAAGCTGGATGAGGTGTGCAGACAATATGCCTTGCTGGGAATTGTTCTGTACTGCAGAACAGATGTGTTTCTGTGGGGTCATGGAACTCAGTTGCATGGAGAAATAAGACCCAGGAGTGACCATTGTTAAGGCCATTAGGGAAGGGCATTCACCACCTTTAAGGAACCACGCTTCCTATAATTAAAATGAAATGCATATTGAAGTTCAAATCAGAATGAATTGGAGGACAGAAATCAATGGGAATGCTGTAAGGTCATTTGCTGGGTCTACCAGTCCTCAAATTGGAATATACCTACAACTGTCTTAGAAAAAGGATTCAAAACAAGTTTCATCCTTTTCTCCTTAAAATTAGTATAAATAAAACTAGAAGCTAAAAAACAACTAGAAGCTTCCCCCCCCCCAGCCAACTAATATAACCTGGTACTGTAGCTGGATGAAAAAAGAATGATTATGTGTGAAGCAACACATTTCAGAGAGATGACAATCTGATCTGTGTTGGTCAATTACCCAAAGACAGATTCTGCAAATTTCCTCCAAAACTTTAAAAAAATATTAACCACTTCATGTGTTGGAAAATAGTTCCTTTTGCTTATGGCAAAATATTTTTTGGTTTGTCATCACAGAATATAATAGAACAGCCATTTATATGCCATATATGTATTAAAAAATGAAATCGCTATAGCAAAACGTTCCTGAACCATGCTTCGCTTTTGGACTATGGGACTTGAGGAAGGTGCTGGTAAAAACCACATATGAATCATTTTCTCAAAGCTGCCTGAATTCTAAGATGTCTTATAGGAAGAGAGGAGAACAACTAAAACTGAGGTGTAAGGTCTGAGGTCTCCCACTCTCAACGTATTACAGGTGATCCCAAGCAAATGCAAGTTGATTTACTAATTGTCTCTCAGCAGTGGAGTTAGAGCTCTGTACAGAGTCCTTCCTAGTAAAATTCCGGGTCTGGTAATGAAATGTTCTATGAGATGTCCCATGAAATCTTCTGGTTAGAAGGTAGACTGGGGTTGTGTTGATGGAGACCTGGTTTGTTTTCTCAGTCAAGTAAATGAAGCAATGTCTTCTAGTTTTCCATGAAGCCTTTTTAAAATAAACTGGCCTGTGATGTTCAAGCTGGATTAATGTGGTTTATGAGCTTATGGCCATCAATCATGTGTTTTCATTTTCCGGTGAGGCACTGTTAATATAAAGGAAATTACTATCTCTGCCTTTTAATCAGCATGGATAACGCTGAAGGACCCGTTGTTTATTCTAATTAATACTGAAGTTCGTATTCCTTTTTGGTATGCAACTACTATTCTATCCATTGTTTTCAGTTCTTTTAAGATGCTCTTTTCCTTTACAGATTTAATATGTGAAGCATGTATGTGTTCCTTTAAGGTGTCAGTGAAAATCATTCTTCTCATCTGTGCTTAGATGGCTGTGGCAAAAGGCTTTAGAAATTCCTATTTCAGAGATTTGTATAATGCTGCCAGATCATGTTGGAGAATGATGAAATAATGAAGCAGAAATAATCTGAGGATAATATCTGAGAATGAAAATGTAAGAAGTATTCACAATGTATTATTTCTCCAATCCTAAATATTTCCAAATAAAAACAGATTAAAGACAGGTTTGGAAGGAATATAAATGATTTGAAAAATACATAAATTTGGAAATACACTGAGGAAAGCATATAGAAGTACCAAGAATCCACAGTCCTTTAAGATTAACCACCTAAGCAAAGTAGGAGAGGAAAATCTTTCTGAAATCTTTTCAGAAATGGAATAAAAATAAAAGCAGGAGCATAAAGACACCTGAAAAAGACTTAGAGCATAATTAGAATCACATACATGAAGGGTCGGTGCAACATGGTGTGACAGAAAACAACAACGTTGGCAACAACAGCAACGACAACATTATTTTTCTATTTGTAATTATCTCCTGACATGGAACAGAGAAAAGTCGAGTATAGGGAGGGTATATCGTTTGCTAAGAAGGGTAATGGATACAGATGGGAATTAGCATGTTTGGAACTATTTGAGTTATAGGAACAGTACTGTAGTTGGAACTCTAGGAACAGTACTAAATGTGCCTTTGAAAATTGTGGGTGCGTGCTCATTGTGGAGCAGAGAAATGGATCAAGGAGGGGCTGCAAGAAGGAAAGGTGGGGAGGGAGAAGGTGAAGAGGGAGAGAGATGGACATAATTACCTGGTTGCTGACTTGAGAAGATGTGCTAAAGGAGTTCTATGTTCTGAGAGGCAAATTCTCCCTTTCGACTAACCTACAAAGTCCTCGAGAAAACCTACACTTTTCATTCAGGACATATGGAAAAAGTGATTATATGAAGTTAGTTAAAAACCAGGTCACATAACTAATGGTAAATGAAAATGGAGAATCCTGGGAACGGGCTGTCATTAAACATGCGGGGAGTAAGAGTCACTCACGGACTGCTGTGCTGGGGGGCTCGGACATTATGCCAGGCACTTTAACAGACCACAAAGATTACCTAAAGATGGGAAGGTGAAATCATTTCAAAAGGAACTGTTTCTTTGAGGTAAGGAATGAAGAAAGAGGACTGGAGGAGAACAGGGAAGTGCAAAGGGCTCTCCACCAGCAAACTGCCAACTAGGAATGAAAAAGAATAAAACGGTTCAAGTCAAACCGAAGAATGGTTTCAATTTTCTTTGAGCAGAAGATAAGCCTGTTGGGCTGAAGTGGAGAGAAGCACTCTCCTAGCCCTCAGTTAGTGCACTCTCTCTCCTTCGTTAAGGAACTTGCATCTTTGTAACCAGCAGAAATACTCCTTGGTGCCAGCAAGCTGCCAGAACCCCGAAGTGACTTACTCGGGGTAAAATTATGAATGGCGTGTTTGTTATGGGCTGACTCGTGTCCCCCTCTCAAATTCATATGTTAAAGTTCTAACCCTCAGTACCCCCGGTTGGGACTGTATTTGGAAACAGGGCCTTTAAAAAGCTAAATAATGTACAGCGAAGGTCCTACGGGTGGACCCTAATTTATTACGAGTGGTGCCCTTATATAGAGGGAAGTCACATGAAGACACTGGAGGAAGATGGCCATCTTCGAGCCAGGGAAAGAGACCTTAAAGAAACCAACCCTGCTGACACCTTGATCTTCTAAGCCTCCAGAACTTCGGGAAAATAAATTTCTGTTTTTCAGTCGCTTAGTCTGTGGTTGTTTGCTATGGCTTCTCTAACAAACTCATACGTTTTCTTTCCGCCTTTCTCCCCCCAACCTCTCACCACTTCTAAATCATTTGTGGCAGGTATCATGAAACAGAACTGATATCTCTCTTCTGTTACCTAATTTAGATCCACCGTGAGCCCGATGCATGTGCACTTCACATAGCTGCTCCTGGCGCTGAAATGGCTAATTTAATCTGGTATCTCCTACTGCTTACCTCCAGCAGAGAGAGCCCTGGATTCTGTCAACTCCCGTGTCCTAGCTGTCAACCAAAAGGACACAAAGAAATGCTTGTTCTTAACGTGTTCTTTGGGTTTTTGGAAGGGTGTTTTCTTTTTAGAAAAAGCTTTACAGCTGTAGTTACCAGCTGAGGACATGGGCAGAATGGGAGGTTTGTGGAAATGTTTGCTAGGATAGCAAATCTATGGGGATACACAATACTCAAGCCTAAGAGTATACCCTCTGATGTCCATAACTCTGTTAACTGAACCTCTCTGTTCATTATTGTACATGGTCAGGCTATTTGTATTTGATACTGATAAAGTTAGTTCTGCAAAACACTGAAATGTTTTTCTCCTTCGTGAAAGAAAGGAGGCTGTTTTCCAGCATAGTTTGATGTTAAAGGAATTTGGAATTATATAATGAATAGTATATGTATGCATATAAACTACTTTTACTGACTAGACTCTTTAGCTTACGGGAATACTGTATCGAGAATATGTATAACAGGGAGTCCGATATATTATTTTACTTGTGGCAGGGGTAAGAAATGTTTTTATTTAATGAATTATGGAAACTTTTCAAGCACAGTTTAACTCATTCAGCAATAGATCAGTAGACTTCATTTAGTGCTGAGGATACTGATACAGTCCTGAAGACGTTCACTTTGTTCTGCAGATTTAAACTAAAATCTTTCCCATGTGTGCCGGGACGAGGGGCAGAGTACCAGGGTAGGACTCGGGAAGTCTAAATTCCAAACCTGGTTCTCCCCTTTCATGATTTTGACTTTTACCAAGTCACATCAGGTGACTTCACAAGCTGAAGACTACACATTATTATTAATATAGGCTATATGATTATGATGCAAAATTAAATAGGAATAGAAGACAAGTGATATTCACTCTCTTACTTTGAGAGCACAAGAATAGCTGCATAAATGGTCAGTTAGCCATTCATCTGTTTCAAAGAATATTTTACTAACCGGTTATTAACTGGTTACCTCTAGTAAAGAGGAACAGTGCTATCAATGGAATTTTCTGCATGGGTTGAGAGATAGCTTTAACAGAATTGCAAATAATAGAAAGTAGAAATAATGAAATAAATATAAATAGAAGCAGGTAGTCCTGGCCAAAGGATTTTTCTCCGCTCCTCTGACTTAGGCTTCGGGAGGTTGGTGGTGTGGAGAATGGGAGGAAGGAAGGGACATGAAGAGAGGACATGAGCAGAGGAATTTGTGCCCACAATATTCGGTAGATGGTGCACCTAAATTCACGATTATTATGTCCTTGAGAGGGTGGGACAGAATGTTCTTCGTATGAACACTTGTAATCATAGTACAGAATACAGTGCTCGAAACCGGTGCTCTTAGATTACAGAAGTGCGAGACATTTTCTGCAGTCGTAACATGAGCTGTCATCTTCCTCAGCACGAGTAAGTGTTCCCTCTGCTGCACCACACCTGCAGCACCATGTGGACCATTTCCACCTTGCTGGCTCCTTCTCACTGTGAATCCACCTTCACTGCAAATTGCTGGATCTGCTCACAGGCAACTGTCTTGTCCCTAGCATCTTAACTTTCTCAGCAACTGAGTCTTTAAATAGAACTTTTAATTTCCTCTCTCTCAGTCTTCATATCTAATCAGTCACCAAACTCTGATGATTATTTTAAGTTTTTCACATTGACCTCTTTCTATTTCATCTTTACCTTCTCTAACATTGACTCTTGCTTACATATCTCTAAAGTAAGATAAAAAACTTTCCTGTCTGTCCTGGAGCATTATGATGAGTGTAAAGTAAAATAATGTAGAGATCGTGTGTTATAAAGGTTATGGAATTAGGAAATTTTTCCCTCATGATTCTGAGCTAGTTTCAGACTGCATTGTTGCTTCCCTACTTCAACCATCTAGTGCACGCTGCAGCGCAGAGAAAGACTTTCTGTGTATTTTATATGAAGAGATATTTATATCAGCAACGGGCACAAAAACTACTGCATTAAACATCACCTTGCACTATAAGCATAAGTTGATACTGTAAGTATTGCTTCCTGTGATTTTCCTTCCTGTTTCCTGTCCCATTAGTGTTACTATGAAACACTTGCCTAAGCTTATGTCAATGCACATAATTTTTCTTCCCCCCAACTAGAGAGGGCTGGAGCAGGAGGTGGAGGGGAGGGGTGGCTGAAACCAGAGAGAAAGAAATGTATGGACTGAAGTGTTACAAATTAGGAGAATAATTTGATTTTTGAGTGGAGGGGACTCCGTGCTAAACTGATCTTATTGTGGGTCCTTCCACCTGTATCCCTGCATGATACAGCACTTGCAGACAATAATATAATATGTGTGGCTTTGGTTGCTTGAGTGGGGTCAGAGATATGAGGAAAAACTTTGGTGTGTAAGCATAGTCAACTACACAGAGCCCATTAGAAAATTTCCAGTGAGCTTGGGCCACTAATATTTCTGAAATATAGCCTCTTTTATAGGATTTTGTAAGGTTAAATAAAATCACTTGTGCACAATGCCTAGTATACACTAGATGTTGAATAAATAATTCATGAATCTCAGTCATGGATATTTATGGTTGGAAGAGAACTTAGAGATGGTATATATCAAACCTCTCATCTTACAAATAAGACAATGAGCCCAGAGAAAAGTGGTGATTCAAACAAGAGAATGCTGAAATATACCAGGTCTAGCACTCAGCTGTCCCGAGTCCCAGTTTTCCTTCCACTGGACTATAAACCCTTTCGTCTTTTTTGTTACGTATCCTGTGTATCACTCTCCTTCCTAGTTTTCTTTCCTTCCCCTAATCCCTCTGTTGCTCCCTCTCTTTTCTTCTTGCTGTCTGGCACATAAAAAATGTGCTTATTTGGCTTTACAAATCTAGATTTTCTCCAAATACAAGAAACAGTTGCATTTATATCTGTCTACTGATATTTGGCAATGGCACTGTAATTATTGTGGAATTGTTTTACTTGCTGCAAAACCGTTAATTAATACCAGTATGCTTTTGGATGTTATATTAACTAAGGGCAATTTGTTGCGGCAGCTTGTTGTTTTTATTTTTTATGTCTTAAAAGGAGTTTTAGAATGTTAAAAATTGATCTGAACAAAGAACATAAAATGATACAATATATTGAGCTGATTTACAATGTTTAATGATCAGCAACACATTCTTAGTGCACATTTTTGCATTTCTAAAATAGATGCCTCTTCAATTTGGTAACTGCATGCAGTCTTAGTTTACTGATGGATTGTTTTCTAAGAATTAATTTTTAAGTTGATTGCTGGTAGTGGAAATAAATTTTAAGTTGACTGCTAGTACTGGGAAATACTTATTCTTTAAAAACAATATTATGTATTTTAATTCAGAACGTGAATAAATAATACAATAGTATAATTCAATGGTACTACTGGTAATTAAACAAATAGAAAAATAAGTGAAGAATTCTTTTATCTGATTTACATCCCCCCCTTCCCAAAGTTGGAGCAAAGTATGGAAATGATCAGTATAATAGAGAGGTTAAGAACATGTTCTCCATGGGAGCCTGGGTGGCTCAGTCGGTTAAGCATCTGACTCTTGACTTTGGCTCAGGTCATGAATTCAGGGTCATGAGATCAAGCCCCCATCAGGCTCTGCACTCAGTGGGGGAGTCTGCTTGAGATTCTCTCTCTTCCTCTGCCCCCCCCCATCCGCATACGTTCTCTCTCTCTCTCTCTAAAATAAATAAATAAATAAATAAATAAATAAATAAATAACTTTTTAAAAAAAGAAACACATTCTCTAGAATCAGATTTGCTGGGTTCGAATCTTGACTTTATCATTCAGCAGACTAGGCAATTCCTTACCCTAGCTACCCTGCTACTGCATCTGTAAAATGAAATCATAACAATACCTTCCTCATGTGGTTGTCAGAATTCAGTTGGCTCATCTATTTAAAACACCTAAATCAAGTGTCTGGCACATAACAAGAACAATAAATGCTGTTGCTTTTATAAAGCTATCATAAGCATTATTTTTATTAGTGATCCTAATTAGGTTTATTTTTGTCTCACAAATAGATGAAAGTAAGTGTAGACTGGGATTGCATATTTATGAGCATTAGGTACCAGACATTTTAATACATACATTATCTTGATTAGCCCTCATCAAAACGTTTCAAGGAAAGAAATAGTATTTTGGTATTTTACAAATGCATATTGGAAGGTGAGAGATTAAGTGTGAGAGAACCAGTAGCCAGCAATCCAGGAAACAAACCAGCCTATATCTGACTCCACAGTTCATGTTTTGTTTTGTTTTTTCCCCCATTAACACTGTACAAATATGTCACATGTGTTCGTGTTAGGCATGATGTCAGAAATGTAAGGAAGTCATGATGGCCCTTTTCTTACAAAGAAATCTTTACTTATGGCTCAAGAAACTTAATAGCCAAAATAAATATATATGTGACACAAGATAGTTAAAATACACGTGACACATAATAAGAATCAAGAATAGAGAAAAAATATTTCAAATACCAGAATTCTATGAGCAAAATGTTAAAGTAAGAGAATCTTAGTTTTTTAAGAACCTAATGGTAGCATTACAATTTTCTTCAACTCTTAACTAAATTATCACAGTAAATGAGAGTAAACACTGGTTGCAAAATAAGTAGTTGGTTTATTGTTCTTATGCCTTTTTAGAGTAGCACTGATAAAAATATGGTAGTCACTACCCAGATGAGGCATTTAAATTTCAATTTACATTAATAAAATAAAATGAATTAATTTTCATTTCTCGTTATAGTGACTGTACTTGGTGTTCGTACATTGGGTACATGTGGTTAATGATGATCACACTGGACAGTTGAGACATAGAACATTCCCGTTATTGCAGAAACTTCTAGTGGACAGCACTAGTCTAGAGTAAGTCAGAATGTGTAATGGAAGGACCAGGCAGAAATTTGTAATGCACAGAAGATTGGAAGGGTAGCTGCCAATCCTTTGCAGTTGAATATAATGGAAGGAATGGTCATCTTGCATACCATAGTACTGAATGGGCTCCACGTATGCAATTATCAGCTGTATGAATTTGGGCAACTTTCACCTTCCTGGAGCTTCAGTTTCCTGATAATGTTAAGTGGAAGAAAACACCTTCCACCAGGCCTACTTCCCCAGGGAAATTATGAAGCTCAGTATAGACAATATATAAGAATGTACCTTGTATAATACAAATAATATTCAAACATAAAGTATCATTCTGAAACCTGGTTCTTTGAACTAAGTAGTTCTCTAAAATAACACAGCCCTAAAAACTTCTGTCCAGGATTCAAGTCCAAGTTCTGCCACTTATTAATTTTATAAGTTTGAGACTCAGTTTCGTTTTTCTGTAAAGCAAGAAAACTTCACATAGGTATTATAAGAATTAAGTAATATATATGTGGAAAGAAGTCAATGTAGGTGGGTAGGGGGATGGATGAAATAAGTGAGGGGGATTAAGAGCACACACACACATGTAGGTCAATATTAAGTTTAAAAAGATAAATGGCCACTTTCATAACTCTTTACTTTGCTACCACAAGATGCTTTCTGACCTCTGCAGTACTGGCATATATAGTCACAGTAAGGTTCCACATTGACAGGTACCATTTACTGAGAACAGTATGCTAGGTGCTAGGCACTTTTTGGAGTACTTAACATTCATTGCCTCATTTAATCTCTATACAACCACATGGATATTCATTATTATTATTTTCCCTTCATTTTATAGGGGTTGTAACCTCTCTGAGGTTCAGACAGGTTATATAGCCCAAGATAGGTGCCAGAGTCAGCATTTGAACTTGGCACACTAAGAGTCTCTGTTCCCAGTCATTACATTCAGTTGTCTCATGCAACATAAAAGAATACCATGGGTTTATTCATTCATCAACCCATTCCATTTTCCCCTTACTAAATATTTATGGTCCAGTTCTCTCAAAGTTAATAAATGTTATCTAATTCCAAAATCAAGAATCATTTTAACTAGACAAAATGATTTTATAAAATTTTTATGTAAAAGTAAACATGTAAGAATAGCTAGGAAAATTCTGGAAAGAAAAAAGGTAAATGGAGTGGAGAGTTGCCAGTCAGATATTAAAATACATTATTAAGTTTCGCTACTTTAACCTATGTGGTGATAATGCATGAACAGCCAGATAGAAGAGAATAGAAAGTTGACTGAGTCTCAAACACATTTGGGAATTTAGGCTATGATAATTGTAACATTTTAAGTTAGTCTTGGAAAAGATGGGTTATGCAATAAATAGTGGTAGGTAAAATAGAAGAGCATCTAGAAAACAAAACTGTTACCCCATTCCACAGCTCGTATAAATAAACCTCAGATGGATCTAAGTTTTAAATAACAAACACATAAAACCAGTAGAAGAGTTTGATTCAATCTCATCTATCCATATAGAGGGTGATTTTGTAAAACCTGTAATAATTGATACCATTCTCATGTGTGCCTTTGTGTGTTTGTGTGTCCTGAAGTATTGAGAATTTTAAGATAGTGGCCCAGTTTCATTCTTTCCTATGTAGCTGTCTAGTTTTCCCAACATAGTTAATTGAACAGACTGTCCTTTTCTCATTTTATATTCTTGGCTCCTTTGTTGTAAAATAATTGACCAGATTGATGTGAGTTTATTTCTAGGCTGTCAATTCTGTTCCATTGATTGATGTGTCTGTTTTTATGCTAATACCATACCATTTTAATTACTATGGCTTTGTAATACAGTTTGAAATCAGGAAGTATGATACCTCCAGCTATGGTTTTCTTTCTCAAGATTGTTTTGGCTATTTGTGTGTGTGTGTGTGTGTGTGTGGTTCCATACACATTTTAGGATTGTTTGTTCTATTTCTGTAAAAAATGCTATTGGAATTTTGATAGGAATTGCATTGAATCTGTAGATTGCTTTGGGTAGTATTGGCATTTTAACATATTAATTTTTTCAATACATGAGCATGGAGTATCTTTCCATTTATTTGTGTTGTTTTCAATTTCTTTCATCAATGTCTTATAGCTTCAGTATACAGGTCTTCCACCTCCTTGGTTAAATTTATTCCTAGGTATTTTCTTCTTTTTGATGCAGTTGTAAATTGAATTGTTTTGTTTATTTCTCTTTCTGATAGTTTGTTATCAGTGCATAAAAATGCAACAGATTCCTGCATATTGATTTTGTAGCACTTGTTACAGATTTCATAGGCTAAGCTTAATTTTTCTGTGAGAAATCCACGATTTCTGAACCTGGTTCCAATCTTTTCTGCACCTGTGATTGCAGAATGAGAACTATTAATGAGTAATCTATGGAGAAATCTTTTCAAGTGATTGCCAAGCACTGAAAGGCTGCAGACATTTCCTCCAAAAGTGCTACCTTTTCCAAAAAGGAGTAAACACTTCCTCTTCTCGAGTACCCCTGGCAAACCAGAAAGAAATACACAGAAATTTTCTAGGCTTACACAGATGATTGCCATCCACTGCCACCCACAGAGAGCAGGGAGAAGAGTTAATCAGAGAATTGTAACCAAGTGGCATCTGCACTCAATGCAAAGCTCAGGTGTAGGAGTCGTTCCTGATTGTGGGTCATAGCACCAGGTGGGATAGAAGTTAATGAGATGGAGCAGCTATTAGTTTCTTTAAGTCTCACTATTTCAATTAGAAATATTTCATGGCAATATTATTCTTATCTATCATAAATTCCAGGTATTTTTTTGACTTTGTTTTGATCTTAGTTCTTTTCCTTGAAGACATCGAGGTTTTTAAAGACCCAATTCATATAAATTTTCATCTATCCTGATGGGATGAAGTATTTGTATAATTTCCAAAATAAAAAAAAGTAGGTATGTTCTAATGATGCTCATTGATTCATCAGCCAAAACACAAACTGTTCTCAAAATATATGAATGAAAAATGTTGATAAATTATCATGAACTTATATATAAAAGTACTAACAATATTTATTTTTCTTTGTGGGGGAGATATTGTGTGATACAAGACAAAAACTTAAAATGATATTTTAAAATTCTTGATTTTCATTTCCCTAGAAAATCTACTACTAAAATATTGGTTTTATACCTGCATAAACTTTAGGTTTATATATATATATACACACATACACACACACACACACACATATATATATACACCTATATATATATAAGTATACCCATATCTAAAATGTATACCTATAGCATACATTTTAAAGGAAAGAACACATGAGAAGATATGTATTTCTTAAAATATAGAGATTTTAAAAGGGATATATGGTTTTATCATTAATAATGTGAATAATAATATTATTATGCCAAATTATTAGGGAAAGATGCATGGAAATAAGTGGAAAGGTGTCATGGAGGCACAGAAATGAGGGAGGGACACAAAGATAGGAAAATCACTGAATTATATACTAGCTTGTACATTTACATAATGTATTAGTATTTGAAGTCTAAATCATATAGAAAATATCAAGTTTTTTTATTGCAACAAAATAAAGTACATAAAGATAAAACAATTGGTTATGGGTAAAGAGTGAGACACAAAACTTTTAGTTTATTTACAAAGCCAGCATTTCAGCAGACTCTCAATTAATTTGAACGCTTGCCACTGCTGACACTGCACGGCGAGCTCTCTTTTAGGAAAATGTGCACATGCTGTGTTACTTTCTTTGCTACAGCTGGGTAGCTAAAGGAAGACAATTGCTAGGGGAAAAATCAGATTAATAGCATAAAATGTGATGGAAATATTAAAACACAGAGAAAGAAATGTGCTATCAAATTATTGATTCACCTTGTTTTAATGGATATTTTCCAAGAATAAGAGGCTTATAGGCTAAATCCGAAAAATTGAAAGTAACTCTTTTTCCCCTTGTGGTTGAGCTGTTGTTGTTACTTTGGTTAAATGTAGTCACAGGAAATTTTCCATTTATATTTTTTGTTAAATTAATGCGTGGGAAGAAAACAAAAAACTCTAGGCTGTTTGGAAATGGATTTTATACTTAATGTAATATATCTCAACTATAAGTCCTGATAAAATCTACAGTCAGCTTAAAGACAAATCATTGATTTATTAAAAGGAGTAAAGTGAGAGTCATACGTAAATGTCTAGATATGAGTTCTGCACTTAGTTTTACGTTCTACATATTGAAAAAGCTAGAAAATGGTTCAAGAAGAAGGAAATAGCAACAGGAATTAAATGCCTTCTTTGTAAAAGGCATGATGCTGGGCATTAGAACCACTGAATTTTAACACAAAAGGTCCTTTTTCAAACCTCCACAGTCTTAAGTAAGCAGGGACTCTGAAAGTTAAAGAGATGTGTCTAGGATCACACTGATAGGGCAGGAACTAGAATAGAGATCATTGATGGGGCAACTCACTTGGTTAAGCGCCTGACTATTGATTTCAGCTCAGGTCATGATCTCAGGGTCTTGAGATCAAGCCCCAGGTCGAGTTCCTCAGTCTGCTTGAGATTCTCTCCCTCCCTATCTCTCTGCTGCTTTCCCTGCTCTCTAAATAAATAAATGTCTTTAAATTAAAAAATAAAAAGAGTAGAGATCATTGACATCCAAGACCCCTCTTTTTCTGGTCAGCCATGGGATCAAGACCATACAGCATGTACAATCTATCATGCACATGGCCCTGTATTCTAGGCCTTCCTAGTTTTTATTCCAATCATCTAATATTCTGTCTCTATCTGTAGACTTATTTATCTTGGCCACAGAGTTGATTTTCTTCTTATTGATCAGTTTTGAATGAGCTAGTCCCGATGACAGAGCTCTGTGGCATGCCCCTCAACGCCTCTGTTTAGACTGACATCATTCTCTTCATCAGCACACATGGAGTGTCCAAATTCAATCAATACTAACATGATTTGCAACAAGGCCATTTTTCTCTTTTTTTTTTTTTAAAGATTTTATTTATTTATTTGACAGAGAGAGAGAGACAGCCAGCAAGAGAGGGAACACAGGCAGGGGGAGTGGGAGAGGAAGAAGCAGGCTCCCAGAGGAGGAGCCCGATGTGGGGCTCGATCCCATAACGCCGGGATCACGCCCTGAGCCGAAGGCAGACGCTCAACGACTGAGACACCCAGGCGCCCCACAAGGCCATTTTTCTTTATCTGATTTGTAAGAATATTACAAGATAGCAATTTTTTTCTGATATCAGACAAACTTTGTCAGTGGTCTTTCTACAAAAGGAACTTTTAATATATCACCTTTGATGAATAAATTAAAGTTGATCTCATATAGTTCTTATCATTGTTTTCATTCTCTATCAAGCCACCATTTATTTTTCTTATAGGTGAATTTAATAATTATAATTACTTGAAGTATTAAGCTATGTTTTATGTCCAACTCATATATCTATTATTAAATATAATTTATTTTCTTTCCATCTTGCTAATCACTGGTGTTCTGGAATTTATTTTCTACATAATTACTCCAAGATGCCAGCAGACTTACACATATATTGTGGGATATATTTTGTCATTGCCAAGAATTTAATATCATAGGAGAATGTCACTACGTTTTTTTCACCCACATTGCCAAGGAAGTAGTCAATTTATGAGAATATTCAGTGGGAGAGATGGATAGCAACTCATTTCTGTTTCCAAAGTGTAGCTTTCAAATTGTAGCTGTGTAGATTTAGTTGTAGATAACATCCTAACTCAAATAAGCATTACGATGGCTTCTGAGACAGTATCTATAGTTTTCTTACTTCTCGATACTTGAGGAAATAGAACAATACTGACAAGACTGAAAAAACGTCAAAGAACATATTTGATTTCTTTTACCAAAACATCCTAAATACGAGATGTTAACAACCTATACTCATTTCCTCCTTATACTGCATTTGATTTTAATAAAGAGTAGCAGTAAGCAAGGGATTCATGAAATTTTAGGTTCTGATCAGATCTGTCATTCTAAAATACATTTTTTAAATTGCAAATGTATTTTAAAATCAGCTTGTGAGTTGACGGCTAAATATTTAAAATCTGACTTTTTATTTGCCAACATAAAAAGATACAGTTTCAAATTTTGTTGCATAATTGTTATGTGAACTTCAAGTAGATTGCTTTCATACATAGAGTTTCAGCCACAGGTAGCCAAAATCTGTGACTATACCCATGAGTAAGTAGAATAAAGTAGACCAGGACCAGTTTTTTCTTCTAGACACTAAATTATTCTTACACTGGAATGCAAGCATTAATATAACAAGCTCAGCAAACAGAATAACGTTAGAAAAGCAGTCTCTTAAAAATTTGTAAAAATATAATTTCAATTTTCAACTTGAATATTATAACAATGTACAAAATAGTACACATTTCCTGATGGAGAGCTTTGGCAAGAATAATAAGCAATTACTACCAAAAAAAAAAAAAAAAGATAAAACTAATGAGAACCAAGACCCTGGGAATTGTGTGATATTAATTGAAACTTTATATTTTGCTGCTATTTGAGGATAATTTTATTTAAAGTACTTGGATTCCTAAGTTAACCACTTTATTACATTAAAGGTACATTATTATTTCAATATGCATATTTAAATAGATTTATATTGAAAGCCAATGTGTATATAACATACAATATTTTAAAATCTACCACATTTACTATAAATTAAGGATACCTGATTGTGCTATGAGGTACACAAAGTGCTTTGAAGTTGTAAAATACACTTACATAAGACAGAGTTTATTGATGTGATTGCTAACATGTTTTGGAAGACTAGTTCTATATATGTGACTCAAACGTCAGACAATCCTACCCATTACCTCCTAGAGTTTAGTGAGCTTCTTAGAGCCATTGAATTTTAATACTGATTTTCAGTTTCAACACTCCAATTTCAATGATGAGGAAATATTTCTAGAGCTATTAACTTATTTCTCAAGGCTGATATTTAGTTTTTTTTTTAACCTGGTGCTGGCTAGAACTACTTATTATTTTCAAACTATATGTATACTTAGGTAGTTCATCTGTAAAGATTGAGTGGGGAAGTTAATCCCAATTAACTGAAAGTTTCATATTAGTTTAATTTTTAGGTTGCTAAATTCATTATGGCTTAGACATAGTAATTTATTTTACTGGCTGTTCTTCAGAGAATTTAACGTATAATGTTTGAAATTGAGCACAATTCCTGCAGATTGTGGGAGAAAAAGAAATGGCAGTAATGCTTCTCAGTGGTGGCAGAGATCTCAGTGACTTGTCTCAATTTCTTAAGCTTTCATTTATTCTTGTTCATGTGTATTTGGGGGCTCCACTACTCTTTTTAACTAGGAGGCTAGCTAAGAGTTGTTTATGGAGTTTTTCCCCATAGTCATCATGGATTTGTATTATCATGTATATCATTCCCTCCTATTTGTCTCTGACGTCCAGTCTGTACTATCGAGGATGTATTCTTTAGAAGACAGCATAAAATTAAAGTGCTCATCCAGGGTACGATTTACATCTTTGACCTAAGTTGTCATATTAAAATATAAGAAACAAATGATTCCTTGATAAATTAACTGTATTCCAGACCATATCAGACAATATTTAATTTTAGGTACAAATAAAGAAATGAAGAGAACACCCAGCTCTATTTTTAAATTTTCAATTTTTAGACAAAATGAGTGCTACTTCGGAGATTCCAATGATCATTCCAATACATGCCTACAAAAGGAATCCAGGGGCAAGGTGATTTATTATAAGAAGTCCATGGCATGGATGTCATTTTGTCTTATTTTAGCCCAGAACACAATATGACAGAAATATGGGCTGGAACTTTTAAATGTCATACTTTTTTGAAATGTTCTAGAAAGGTCACTCTCTCAGTTTGAATTGGTATTTACACTTTGAAATTGTAGAGTAATGAAATAAAAAGTAAATATTTATGCCTTACTCTTATCAGTTATAGAAGGGCAAAGAAAAAACATCCCCTCTTACTTTTCTTCCCTCTGGGACTCAAATAACAAATAAAAAGGAACACTCACATTAACTTTTCATTTCTTGCTAGACAATATTACATGAATATGAGAAAGAGAACTATCATCAATAATTACTGGACTTATTTTAATTTGTTTAGGCGTGAACAAGAAAAAATTGTAAAAAAAAAAAAAAAAAAGATGGCTAAGCCAAAAGAAAGAAATAAAAGATGGGAAACTAAGTCATCAGTACAGAGACAGACATTACTCTGAAATACCTATCATTTATTTAATGTGATGACACCTAAAACATAGCTATAAAAAATTTTACCCCCCAAAGTATCCTGCAATATGAGCAAGATGTTGGAAAAGGAGCTGAAACTACAAAGTAGAAAGAGAAACTGTTCATTTAAGATGTGTGTTTTTGATGTTCTTCTGGGGCTGTGTGTGTGTGTGTGTGTGTGTGTGTGTGTGGTGTGCTGAAGGCATAGTTTAATTGTTTGTGCACTTCATTTTTAAGGTAAGTTTCTTTGAGAGAGAAATAAATCCATAATTATCCATATTATAGGCTGAAATGACTAAATTAATGTGTAGAAGTTCATGCTACTTTTCAAAGACTAGAGACCATGATAAAATGTGAACTGAACATAAATCTTAGCTTCCATTATTTATTGGTAACAGAGGAAAAACATAACAGTACTAAAATGGAATCAATTTGCTACATTAAATTTTAAAACGTGATTGATCTCTGTTGAGTGTTTATAGGTAAGTAGTTTTTAAATTGTTGAGTGCTTCTTAAGGGACGCGTCCATGCAGTAAGTAGTAGCTCTACATAAGTAAATGAGTCGTCAACGGAATAAATAATCGTTGGCATAATCAGCATGACTCTTTTATCTCTGGGAAAGCCTCTCTGATTTGTATTAGGAACACATCAACTGGAGAGAGGAAGATGGAATAGATGACTCTAGGATTCTTTTTAACTCCACAAATTTTTTTAAAAACTCACTTATTGAGTCACATGATGATAGAAAAAAAATCTTAATGAAAAAAACTCTTAATTAAAAAAATCCTTGTAAAATGTCAACATAATAATTTTTAGAGGCTTTTTGTTTCATGTGAATTGTTCAAAAATAAGCTTTTTCTTGCCACCCAGTAAGTCATAGCAGAGCGTTAGTGCAGCTCTCATCTCATAATCAGACATACGCGATGGCTGGGTAGAAACCAGATGGGCCTGGGGGAGGAGGGGAGGCATGTGTAGGGAGAGGGTAAGGTGGATGGATATTAGGGAATTATAGCACATACTGGGAGAGGTTCCAGGGATAAAAGAAGCTGCGGGAAGATTAGAGGACATCAGGGGCATCCTGTTCAACAAAGGACAAAGGTAGCTACAGCCGCAGAAATACAATCACTGGGACTTCAAGTGAAATTTCAGAAGTTTCAGGTGGAGTAATTGAGAACACTCTGCAAAAGGTAGTATAAGTCCTGCTACAAGAAAGTGACTATGTATTCCAGACTGATACTGTACATAGACAGTGCTTATAGAAGACATAAAGAAATTAAAAGAAAAAAATTGATAGAAAGAATGAAAACAAGACAAAAAATAGTAAACGAGTACCAGCAGTACAAGTACAAACAAGTACAAAAAAGAGTAAAGCCTCCAATCATATTATATTAAAACGCCATGACTAGGTCTTCCCCCTCCCTGACGGGCCACTCACATTTGCAAATACTAGGTAAAATCATATGGAACAGTACCTTTCTTTTAGCCTTTAGCTGGTCATGGTACTTGTCACAGGTATCGCCTGGGATCTCTCCCCCCCACAGAGTAACTCCAACAATGGTGTATGTCACAGCCATGACGAGCAGTGGGAAGCAGTACACCAGGACGATGACAATAACGTGGTAACTGCAAGGAAACACACACGTGCTGAAGAGCATGTCGAGATGTAGTTTGTGGAACTTCGAATTCATTCCCTTCTAAGTCATAACCGAAAATTCCAAAGATCATTTCCACATTTTCTCCAAGTCCTCATCTCACAAATCTATCAAGATACCATGTTACTGTCTACCAGTCACCCAAATGCTACCAGTTGGTCTCTGTCAATCTCTGATTCCTATGCAAACACTACAGCTGCAGTGCTGATTGAACTACCCACGTTCCCCCTGCCTAGGGGTTCAGGATGAACGCCATTTCTCTGCTTGGTAATGTGGAATTAATCTAATTAAATTGATCATCAGAGAGAAAGAGATGAGACAGAATAAACCGATCAACTGACAGATATTTTCTCACATGTAAAATTATTCTATATATCTCTGCAACACCAGTCATATTTGAGATAGATTGCTTTTTTATCCAAGTAAAAAATGTAACTAGATACTGTAAGCCACTTTGGATCCACAAGCTATATGACTGCAATTTAAAAACTCAGGTATTGACATTTACATGCATTTTTCCAATGTCATGCCACATCCGACAGCATTATTAATTTGGCAAATAACATTCAGTTGTGTTAGTCACACCAGTGTCATGATACTATAAATTAGCAAACTAAATTCTAGGACTTCATAGCTTTTGATCAAAATTATAAGGATGCCATTGGGGAGGAACAGGACAACTGATAATATAATCACACAATTAGAATGTGTATAGTTTTGCACAACTTCTGTCTTAGGAAGGCTTTAAAGTAATTAAAGAATTTGGTACACTGCACTATCTGTTTCTTTGTAAAGAGAATCTTAAAACTCTTTGCCTTCCTGTTTCCTGATAGCTTATTAAGTATTGAGTTACAGTCGGCGGGAAGCCATTCAGTCAACAGATAATTTAATTTTATTATCCTGATTATTTTTATTTTGTTATACAGCTAAGATTTTTTAATATCAGATAGAATAACAGTACTGAGTTTAATAACCTCTGCCTGCTTTTCCGTCAATAAATACTTCTTAATATTTTTCTTTAAAAATCTGGATTCTGTGCAGTCAGAGAAAGACAAATACTATATGATTCCACTCATATGTGGAATTTAAGAAGCAAAACAAATGAGCAAAGAAAAAAAAGGGGGAGAGAGAGAGAAACAAATTAAGAAAGAGGCTGTTAACTCTAGAGAACAAACTGATGGTTACCAGAGGGGCGGGGGGTGTGGAGGGATGGGTTAAACTGGTGATGGGGATTAAGGAGTACACTTTTGATGAGCACTGGGTGAAGTATGGAATTGTTGAACCACTATATTGTACACCTGAAACTAATATTATACTGTATGTTAACTAACTGGAATTAAAATAAAAACTTAAAATAAAAAAAATCTGGACATTGAGTATAGACCAGTTTGAAAGATGACCATTGTATTTGTATCACTTGTTATTGTTAAAGGGAAAAATTGGACACTACGTAAGATTTTGTTGAATTAAAATTTAAATGATCCCAATAAAGAATGCAAACAGAGGCACCTGGGTGGCTCAGTCAGTTAAACCGTCTGCTCTTGACTTCGGCTCAGGTCATGATCTCAGGGTCCTGGGATCGAGCCCCATGATGGGAAGTGTGGAGTCGGCTTGGGATTCTCTCTCTCCCCCCCTCTGGCCTTCCCCCTGGTCTCTCTCTCTCTCTCTCTCTCTCTCTGTCTCAAATAAATAAATAAATCTTAAAAAAAAAAATGCAAACTGGGCAAGCAGTTGCCCAGTTATGGGTTTTGTTTTGTTTTGTTTTTCTTTTTTAAAGATGGGTCCAAAGTATGAAATACCAAACTCTACCATTATAGCATTCTTATTTCCTTTCCAACCTAGTGTTTACATTTCTTTAATGGTAAAAGAAAGGACCACAACCAAGAGCCTACCAGCACTGCCTTTCTCTGGCCAGGATTTTAAAAGGGCAATCAACACCTTTGGGCTTCAGTTCTTCCCTTCTCATTCTTTTCTCTCTCGGTAATAACCCTGCTTTCGTTTGTGTAATGCTTTCATCTCCAGGGATCTTCTCACTTCCTCCAGGAAACTCTCTAGCTCTACCCCATATAAATGTCATCAAATTTTTCCTATTAGAAACCTTGGTAACTTATAAAACTTATGGACCATATTATATTGTAGTATTTTAAACCATTTTTTTAAAAGATTTTATTTTTAAATAATCTCTACACCCAGTATGAGGCTCGAACTCACAACTCTGAGATCAAGAGTTGCTCTACTGACTGAACTAGCCAGGCACCCCATGTATTTAATATTTTGATATATCTCTTTTCCCAAGTAATGTGTGAACCCTTGAGGGAAATGCTTATGTCTTATTTGCTTAATTGTTACTCCCAACCTGTAGTTTTACAAGCGTTTAATAAGTTGAATTAAAAACTGCAATAGAGAATTAACTTACGTGAAATGTTGTTTGGGACCTTCTGGCCATTGCACGTAGCAAAGAGTACGGCCTGGCATGACTTTAATTCTGGAGTAAAGACACTGAGGGAAGGCAAGTAGGAATGCTAGAATCCAGATGCTTCCAATGACGATCTTGGTTGCTGTGGCAGACAGTCTGGGCTTCAAGGGATCAATAATGGCCATATACCTATATAAAAACAAACAAAACCATTTTGTCTTCTCTCTTGCAATAGACTTAAGAATGGAGTTTTAAAGGAGTCACTCTGAAGCCAGTTAGTGAGCGTTTTCCTTACGTGGAAGCAGCACAGAACGACAGTCACGGTGTCGTCTTCGGGATCCGGCAGGCGAACCTTCAGATCCTATTCTGTCACGTATTTAACCTTTTGAACCTCAGCTTCATTATTTTAAAAATAGAAATAAGAACACCCACCTCGTAGGGGTGAAGTCAAGATTAATAGAAATAATGTAAGTGAAAGGTATCGATTATTTGGTGCGGTGCCTGGCACATCAGAATTCATAAATGTCTGCTGAGTGGAATTGGAAAAGGACTTAGTAAGTGCTTAAAAATATGAGTTCTATACCTCAAGACATCCATTTTTCTTCTGTATGTTTAACTGTTTACAAGAAAATTCTAGAGAAGGAATATGGATATGATTGACAAAGATGAGGAACCTCTATAAAAGGGTATCATCAACAGCTCCATTTAAAAACATCAAGCAGGTCATGTGATGTGATGAGCACTGGGTGTTGTAGGTAACTAATGAGTCACTGAGCACTGCGTCAAAAACTAATGATGTACCATATAGCAGCTAACTGAAGAAAAAAATAAAAAATAAAAATAAAAACATCAAGAGACAAGTTCAGGATTCAGATAATAATGAATAAGTCAAGTGTGACTGAGGCTACGCCTTGCTGTTACCTCTAAAATTGAATTCATGGTTTATCATGAAAATCTTCAGTCTATGTAACTATGTATAATATAATAGTTATAGGAAAATATATTTGAGACTCTTAAAAACACACTTAGAGTGCAACTTTCTGGGAAATTGGAAACTCTGAATATGGTAACAAAAGTCAAGCTATATTCAATTGGCAAAGTAGTAACTATGTCTGGGAGAATCAATTTACAGTTTTAAATTGGATAATATATCTAATTGCCAAATTCTGGCTAATAAAGCAGAAAATTAATTACAAATTATACATAAAATCAATTGTATTTCTGCATTTCTATCAATAAAACATTATTTAAATTATTTTACTGTTGACCATTTTGTGTTTCTCAAATATATTTTGATTTATGCAAAATTTTCAAAGGCAACAATTTAATCAAAGAATGAGTGTTACTTAAACCCAAAACATTTTAATCTTAAGAATAAATATTTCAAGATGAGGATAATTTATTAACTTCCTTATTGCTCTTAGTCTTATGACTATTAGGCAGAATTGGACCTTTCATAGTTATATTGGAACTTATCTATATACTACTACTAATATTAACTTTAGTTGAAATGTACTTAAAGGAAATATCCTTAGTTTATTATGTATGACAGCTAATAGGTAAAAGTGAATGTTAGGTATGAAAAAAAAATCCTAAAAACAGTACCATAATTTCAGAAAATAAAGTGAACCACACAATGAAAATAGAATGCATATGTTTAAACCGAAAATTGTTTAAAATGTGCCTCCTGTGCTTACGTTGGTGAATAATAGCAACATTTACTGATTACTAACCATGAGCAGGCAATTTATTATATACATTATATATATTTAATATCCAGAACAATCTAATCAACCAAATAATATTATTATCTCTTTTTTTATAGAAAACTGAAGCTCAAAAACATCAAGTAAGTTGTTCAAAATGACCCAGATGGCAATAGCTAGAATTCTAAACCAGTTCTGCCAGTCTTCAAAGTCCATGTTTAAGACTGAGGTTTTGAACGGGACTGGTCTTGTAAGGAATTGTGCAAGAGAAAGAAAACTATGTAAGGTAGATGCCATCCAGAGAATCACATTTTGCCGCAGAATCCAAAGCGTTCATGTGCAATATTAGAGACAGAAGTCAAGCCTAGGAAGGCAGCATCGGGGGCTGGGCATTTCTGTTTCCACTGCTGCTGATTTTGATTCACCACAGCATTTCTCTCATTATACTGACTTGTTGCTTCACGGGCGTTTCTAGAGCCAAGCTCGACACTTATCAATAAATTTTGTTGTGCTGGACTGAATATTCCTCAACTCTGTCATACTCTTTTGCTTTTTTGCTTGCCCTGGAAGTACATGAATGCACTCTGGATGTTTAGACAGTTGAGTTTTTGAGACTGAAAGAGGATTTGAGTGACACGAGCAGGGTTAGAGTCCTGTAAAGTTACTACAGCACAAATAATTTTTAAAAAGGTGCAAGTTGCTTATTGATTTGTTTTGGTGAATTACTCTTTATTACAGAAATTATTTCCTGACACAGAGAATATTGTTTTATATGAATTATATGAAAACAATCAATTTATATTCTCATTAACTAATACTTTAGTGAAAATAGGAACTTAAGAGCTTCAAGTTGACATTTTGTCATTCCTGGTTTGATCCATTATTCATTCAACCAAACATTATTGAATGCCTACTGTGGCATTCTTGACTCTACAGTGATACAACACCTAAGAGAAACAACCTTCACAGAGCTCCCAGTCCAGTGAAGTAGATAGATACTATCCAAATAATGTAAAATAAACATAAAATACAAATATGACAAGGGTTACAAAGGCAAGCAATATATAGCCATGTGAATGCATTTACTGGGAAAAAATATATTTAGATCGTGACTCAGTCTTCCCTAAGAAAAGTCATTCTGGGTTGAAATTTGGAAAGGTGACTAGGCAAGGTGGCAGAAGAATAAGGATTGTCAGATTTGTGTAAGAACAAAGGATATGTGAAAAATTCCTGTGTTAATGGGTTTTTATTGGTTGAACTATGTGTCTCTAAAAAAGATATATATAAGTCCTAAACCCGTGTATCACAGAATGTGACCTTAGTTGGAAATCGAGTTTTTATAAAGGCAAGTGAGTCAAAATGAGGTCATTAGGGTGGGCCCTAATCCAATATGACTGATTTAAAGGAGAAATTTGGGAACAGAGAGAAACATATGGAGAATGCCATACGAAGTTGGAGGATTGAATGATGCAGCTAAAGAAATCAGAGAGGGAGACAAACCGTGAGAGACTCCTGACTCTGGGGAACAAACTGAGGGTTGCAGAAGGGGCAGTGGGTGGGGGGATGGGGTAACTGGGTGACGGGCATTAAGGAGGGCACATGATGTGACGAGCACTGGGTATTATACGTAACTAATTAATCATTGAACGCTACATCAAAAACTAATGATGTACTATATGTTGGCAAATCGAATTAAAAAAAAAAAGCCAAGGATTGCCAAAGACTGCCAGAAAAACCACAAAAAGCTAAGAGGAGGCAAGGAAGGGTTTCCTTAAAGGTTTCTGAGGGAGCATGGCCCTTGTCAACCCTTGATTTCAGACTTCTAGCTTCCAGAACTGTTAAGACTGTAAAATTCTGTTGTTTTAAGTCACTCCATCTGCGTTACTTTGTTACAACAGCCCCAGGAAACCAAAGCAATGGGTAAGGATGCGGAAGCATTGGGCACTTGAGTAATTAAAGACTACTGAACAGAAACATAGAAAGTGAACGCGGAAGTGGTTTGAGATGCATTTGTACAGCAGATTGTAGGTCTTTTGTCCTACGGCAAGTAGTTGAGGTGATTAGTCAGAGGAGAATGATCAGATTTTAGTATGGAAAATGGACTGAAGGAAGGAAAAGAATGGAAGCAGGGGAGGAAGTAACTTGGCTATCCTTTTGGTTTGGATGAGAGGATTGCTGCCTGGAGTAGGGTGTTACGTGAGCGACTGAATTATGTTAATGGTTTGAAGAAAATAAAGGAATGTTGAAACATTGTAGAGAGAGCAAGCCAGTCGGCCAAAGAAGGACGTAGAATTGCCAGGCCCTGCTGACAAGACCAATTTGAAATTAGTAGTTAGGAATTCATTGCGGCATCAATATTTCCTGTTCTAGGACTCTCTCCAGCAATAATAATATGCTCAAACACAGGCATAAAACATAAAAGGACCCTTAGGCTCAGCCACATGAATATCCTCTGGACCCTGATAAGAAATGATCCAATCTGAGATATAATAGCACATAAATGATTGCCAGTACTTTTATTTCTCCCTTAAAGAAATACATATCTTTATGTGATCACATTAGCTGTTCCTAGGTTTTTGTCTGAGCTTCTCACTACCATTCTTCCCTCACTAAACGGAGTCTCAAAGATGTTAGTTTCCTCGGTATGATTATTTCGTATGTAATAGCTAAGATTAGCGTCTCCACTCTTCCAATTAGCATATCACCTAAATGAGTTTAAAATCACTTTTTATTCTCTTTTGAGTCTGAAATTCTCAGAAGCGTCCATTGAAAGCTCATATTTTTAATGCCATCTTTTATCAATTTTCTTTTTCATTCTAATAAATTCCTTTACCACTTACTTTTTTCTGATATAATTGAAGGGTCTTTTCTGGTCCCTTGGTGTCTAAAATAGAATATTTTGACATAACTTTTTCAATAAGTAAGCCTTTTCCATTTTGCAATTGTTCTTGACATCTGCTATAATTCTTCCTTTTGTTAACATTTTTATTAAGTTCTGTTTCTGGATCTTTTTGTGCTTCTGCAAATTTTAAAATTTTGGTATGAAGACAGAGTGTACTCTTCAGATGGGTACTTGATTATAGGAACAATGCAAAGAATATTTGCCCTAAATGACATGGGTCTGGCTGTTTTCCAATTTGCTTCTGGCCACAGTAGACACTGTTTAGTCTGTAAAGCCCGTATATAAAATCCTGTCTAGCCATTGTCTGTGCAAAGTAAAGACTAGACACGACCCATAAAATTTCAACTTCTGGCCTTTGGTGCTAAGGCATTTTCTGCTTTGAAAAATCACTAGAGAGAAATATAATCTTTTCTGAAATTGCGTTTTGTAGACAAATTTTATTTTGGATTTTTTGTGTTTTAAAGAAGCAAGAGTGAGCCAATTAATCTGTTATAAATATGGTCTTAGTGAATTTTGAAGGGAGTATTTATTAAAATAAACATATATATATTCAAATATATGTACACATATAATAGGAACTTCAAAATATTATCAAGCAAGAAACAAATCACTTTACTTACTCAAGTTTTTTGATTTTTTAAAAAGATTTTATTTATTTATTTGTCAGAGAGGGCGCCTGCGCACAAGGTGGGAGGGCGGCAGGCAGAGGGAGAAGCAGACTCCCTGCTGAGCAAGGAGCCTGATGTGACTAGATCCCAGGACCCTGGGGTCATGACCTCAGCCAAACGCAGACACATAGCCAACTGAGTCACCCAGGTGGCCCAAGTTTTTTTTTTTTTTTTAATTTTTATAAGTAAAATTCATAAACAGACATTTGAGGGAGATTATATTTAAAAAATAAAAGTTTCTGTATAGTGAAAGTACTTGACCCTCACTATATATACTTTCAATTTAAATTTGGCAATTAAGTGTATCTATTCATTTATTAATTTAATATCAGCTATTTGTTTTCAACTATTTCTTGAGTGCTTCTTTCCAAGACTGTATCACAATCTTTGGCCATATTGGTAAATGAACAGATACAGTTCCTACTCTTGTGGAGTTCAGAGTCTAATGCAGAAGAAATACATTATTCAGACAGTCACAAAATAAGTTAAGAAATTACTACCTAAATGTTGCTTAGGAAACACTGCCTCTGGGATATTTAGTTAACCTTTCCTTGGAGCTTTGTTGTAACGGCCTGTGCAAGTTCAGCACCCTCCCCCACGATTTCTAAGTGAAATTCAATCTGATCTATACAGTACCCTCTTGTTTCTGTTCTTGAATCTGTATAGAATACATTCATCTCACCCACTGTGAACCTGGATGTGAAATTGTACTGATGATTTCCACAACAATTCCAATTATATAAAGCATTTCAGATTTCAAAATTTTATTGGATTTAGGAGTTTAGGGGAGGGAAGAATATACTGGCAGTCTTCATCCTATGATACTAAACTTGACTTTTCTTCCCTTTGTTATGCTCACTTTATATTCTGCAATTTTTGAAAAACTCTACATGTACCATGGGGACCCTGTCATTTGCAAAGCCTTGAGAAGTTTAGCCCAGTTCCCTGTACTGTCAGTAGGCCAGTCTGTCTAGCATAATCCTTCGGGAAGGCTGCAAAATAAAGTTGTCTCCCTTGTGTCCCTATGATGTTATGAAATGTACTAGTAATTACAAAGCACAAAACAGGGAGTTTGACCTAGTCTGGGGTATAGGTATAGGTTGAAATGATGGTAGAGATATTAGTAGGCACGGCTTCCCTGAGGAAGCAACATCAGTTTAGAATGACGAATAGGCGTTAATTAGAATGAAGGTGGGATTGGAAGAGAAAGTGGAATCGCAAGTCCGGTTAGAGAAAGCATGAAGTATTTGAGGAACTAAGAAAGCCAGCTTCTCTACAGCATAGAGGAGGGAAAAGCAGAGGTGTCAAATGAAGCTGGAGAGGTAGGTATTAATCGCGACTTCACTGATATTATATATCCAATATATAGATTTTCTTTTTTGACAATAAAAGCAATAATTGCTAACACCTATACCAGCCACTATTCTAAGAGCTTTGTATATAAATCATTTAATCTTTAAATTCTTTTGTAGTAATTACAAAATGAGTTATAACAAAATGCTACCTCATTAGTGAGTATGACATAAAACAATTTCTCCTCAAAATTTCAGACATGAATTCAGAAGTGGTTTTCTAAACTGACAATATAAAACTTACTAACAATTATCTTATTTATACTATCTCTGATGATAAGTAATTTAAAAATCAGAACATAATAGGTTATTTCACCCATGAGATACTATAAAACTCTAAATCACTTTTTTATTTTTTTATTTTTTTTTAAAGATTTTTTTTTTAAATTTATTTATTCGACAGAGATAGAGACAGCCAGCGAGAGAGGGAACACAAGCAGGGGGAGTGGGAGAGGAAGAAGCAGGCTCATAGCAGAAGAGCCTGATGTGGGGCTCGATCCCACAATGCCGGGATCACGCCCTGAGCCGAAGGCAGACGCTTAACCGCTGTGCCACCCAGGCGCCCCTTAAATCACTTTTTTAAAAGTCCAATTTACTAACATTTTATGCCATCTCTGTATTGTCTCAGGAAAATAATGGGAACATACATCACCACTTTTATATACCATTTCAAAAGTACTGCTTTCATAAAGTTGCCTTTATGTTATCAATCATATATTAAAAAGTTAATTAGTTTCTTTGTTAAGAAACTAATTTCCCTTGAAAATACTTTTGAACTCTGGGCAGATTATTTTCCTGGAAACAATGCCTTCGTTAAAATATAGCTGATGTTGAAATTGACCTATAAATATTTTTAGTATTCAATATTTTATAGAGATAACACAAAATGCTATACATGCTTGTGTATAGTATAATTATACATGATATTATATTTATACTCTGAGGTAATATGCTTCCTAAAATGCATACAAAGCCTCTTTTCACGGCAATAAGAAAAGATACTCAATCCAGTTTAATTTCATTTTATAAGAAAAAGAGTTTCAGATGAAGAGAGAATTCAAAAGGTTGCCCCAAAGTGGAGGAGTTAGCATATAAGAGCTAAAGAAACTCCCAGATGGAAGTGACAGACATGTCAAATTATAATCCATGGATAAAGGAAGTGAAATTTCTTAAGAAAAGACTCAGGACACTTGTCAGCTTTAGTCAAATGTATGAAGAACTATAGTGTAGATAGTCGAGGAGTTTCAGATCTCTGTAGGAGGCAGAGCTCAGACTACAGTTCTGGAGAAAGATGAATCACAGCTCTCTAGGGGACAATAGATTGTCTCCAGTGGTAATAAGTTGTTTTTTTTTTTTTTTCTTCTCTCTCTCTGTTGTTGAAGCACTCAGGAACCAGGAATAAATTGAGTCACCACTTATTGAGTGAATTAAAGGATTTTATAAAAGTAAGGTGAATTGTTGAAACAGATAAAAGTAGTCTCCCACACAACTTTGAGATTCTAATTTTAATCAGAGGGAAGTTGTCTGAAAACTAATTATAGTTCCAGGCCCTTATCATCAGAATTCTGACAGGAAGCAGATTATTGGGACAACTGAGTGAAGTAACTTATTACTTTGTGTAACTTGCAGAGTACTACAAATATGACTCATATCAAATAGTATTGAGCCAAAATTCGCTTCCCCTCTATTAGCTTCCCCTTATAATTATTTGGCTTCCCTTTTTATATGGCTTTTATAGGCATTGATTAGGTAAAGCTACATATTGCAATTGGCACTACAAGTCAATAGTTTTGGCAGACGCTTTTCTTAACTAACAGCAACATTAAGAGAATTATGGGAGTGGATGGAAACATTTTACATCTACGCTTTGACAGTGTAAATGACTTCAGAAAAAACCATGAGTATTACTATGCACATATGAAAATATGTTTATGTTTCAATAATAGGTTTTTCACTTTTGGAAAATGAATACTTTTTTGAGTGTGCTCATTGTAAGTATTATTCTTACGTACATATGAGTTACTCTGAACCCCTTTGTTTTTCTCATTTCCTTTGCACAATCATAAACCTTATCAGTTCAGCTTCTGGCATCACCAAATCTATTCAGTCCTCCTTTCCAACTCTCAATTCCTGAATTATTGGAACATCAGCATAATGGGTTTCTCTGATGCTACTCTTTCTTAGCTTTCTTCACAATATCTTTAAAGTTATCTTTCTAAATTATTTCACTGTCTCTTCACTTTTGACAGGATTAATTTACCATGGTAGCACTAAATATCTTACCTTTTGCTCAAACTTACTACATTGTATCAGTCAGAGCTCCAGGAGAAACAGACGGCACACTGGTGGGGGAACACTGAAGAGAGTTTAAAAAGGGGGCCATTTATAAAATCAAATATATAAACCATTTACAAACCCCATTTTACAAAGGTGTTAAAGGAAATCAACTTGAAATGACATTCCTAGGACTAGCAATAACAAAGAGTGGGAGGAGTGGGTATCCCCCCCCCCCCCCCCCCCGCCAGGTCTGAGGGATGAAAGGATGCTATAATCTGAAGTGAGGAGATGAACCCTTGGGGGAGGAACACCTGACAAGAGATATGTTGGGGGCTTAGCCAATTTGCAGCAATTCTGAATGGAAGGGGTGGTAGATACAACCCAAAGTTGCTCTCCTCCCTTCCTCGCATTTCTTCCAACTGTCTCCCATTAGGCAAAGCCAAAAAGAGGCCAGAGAGCAAGGGATCCTATAGGTGCATTTAGTCCACAGAAATAGCCTCGTGGGGAGGGGGCGGAAAAAAGGAGTAGAATAAGTAGAGAGTAGATCTGAACTGAGAGATGGAAACTGCCCAGCTCACATAGCCTTTAATAATTTCATGTTTCTCACCTGGTAGTTTCTTTGCTGGAATGATTTCTCTGGCTCATACCTTACTCTAAAGTTCTACAACTGCTCAACTTCCAGGCATCCTTAAGTTTCCACTCGGATTACAGAATGTTCCCTGTGGATTCTTTCCCTTCTCTCTGTCCAGAGTTAGTTTTAACCTTCTCAGTGCTCCAACAGCATTATGCTCATATTTTGATTTTAGCTCATTGGAATTACTGATTTATTCTTCTCTGTGTTCTGTAACACCTAACAAAGTATGTATAGTAGTTGACATGATAGTCGAACAGTGACTGCAAATGGTTATATTACATATTTAGACAGTTGAATACTTGAATACTTCTATGGTTGTTGACTATTTGGATACGGTGAATAATTGCTTACAAATGGAGACTTTAGCATGTATACAATTTTTAAAGGAATAGCTTCCTTAACTCTGCTAAGTGGGAATAATAAATATAGAGTATGATTATGAGGTTAAAATAACATTAAATAACACCGTGTATACAAAGAGACTTAGCTAATGTCAGGCACAGCAGACAATCTAAAACATTCCAAACTATGTTGAATAAAATGAAATTAACACTTAGGACAAAAACAAAAGCAAAACCTAAAACGAAACAGCTAAAGTGGTAAGTTTGAGACAAAAACAAAACAATTTAACATGGTTCTTAAACTTGTGATTGGCATGGAAAGAAAAACAAGTTTATGCCCAAATTCTAATCTAAGGATTGAAAAAACATCTTTTGGTATTGTCCCTAGCTCCTCAACACAAACCTATCCCATGAGGGTAGCACAGTACATGTTATCTCTCTTCTAAATCTCTCCATCTGAAACAATTTTCTATATAGAGAGTAATGGGATTTTCTTTGCAACTTCAAGAAGGACATTTAATGCTCAACGATTCAATGATTAAATGGAAATAGTCAGTGTTATGCGTGGAGATTTTTAAAAGCAGTGTATACTAAGAATTAATTCCCTTCCATTTTGTCTACTGTGGGTCTACACCATGTCAGACTCCTTTCTGAAATGAACAGGGGCATGTAGCAGCTCCACTAGATTATCTTTAAATCCATAGAGATGATGACACTCAGCCAGCAGGAGGATTTCTAAATCTTTGGGTATTTAAGTTGTGATGAGGTAAAGGCTTATTTAACTGTGCAAATGGAAGAAAACAGATAGCCTTTAAATTTGGATTATAAAGATGGAAAATGAAAGCTTTTTATCTTATCTTAAGAAAAATATCTTATTTTTCTTTCTAATTATATTTTCATTGTATCTTTTTAAGGTAATTTGTGTTTGAATTATTCAATGATAGGAAATGATAGGAAAACAATTTTAAAATTTTCTTCCATTCACTCAGTCATACAAGAAATATGTATCGAGTGCCAAATGTATGTAGTCATTATCTTAGATGTTATGAATATGGTAGTAAACAAAATAGATAATAGTCAATATTATGAAGAAAAATAAGTCAGAATACGTGGATAGAAAATAACATGAGGTTACTATTGAGATGGTGATCACTCAATTCACATATGATACACACCGAGAAAATGAAAGGTATCTATTCATTTCTTTGTAAAAGTTGTTTTATTTGTCCTCTTACAACACACCTCTAAATATAAGATAATTTTATTTTAATAACCTTTTTTCTTTGTGGACCAATACTCTTCCATGCTTTCCTGAACAACAATATGCCAACAAATTAGAAAACTTAAGTAAAATTGAAGCATTCTTAAAAGGAAATAAGAGACTGAAATTGACTAAAGAAAAATAAAAAATCTGAACTTATATATAACAAATACAGGTATAAAATTAGAAATCAAAAATCTTCCCACAAAGAAAAATTAGATTCAGATTGTTTCAATGGTGAATTGGCCTGAACATTTAATGAAAAAATATTACTAATCCTTCCAAACTCTTCCAGTAAATAGAGGAAGAAACACTTCCCCTCTCACTGTGTGAGGTTAGCATTACCATGGTATCAGAGCCAAAGGGGGTTGAAAGGTACAAGCTTCTAGTTATAAAATAAGTAAGCCATGGGGGATGTAGTGTACAGCATGGCTCCTCTAGTTTATACTGTATTGCATAGTTGAAACCTGCTAAAAGAATAGATCTTAAAAGCACTCTTCACAAGAAAAAAATTGTAGTTGTGTGGTAACATATGTTAACTAGACTTATTGTGGTGATAATTTTATAATATATACAAATGCCAAATTATTATGTTGTGTATGCAAAACTAATATAATGTTGTATGGCGATTATTTCAGAAACATACAAAAGGTATTATCCATCACGGAAAAGAGGGAATTATTTCAGAAATTCAAGGTCAATCTGAAAATCAGTTAATGTGATATGCCATAGTAATAAGATAAAGAACAAAGACTATGTGATCATATTAAATAATAATTAAATAATTTACCAAAGTCTAAAAGCTTTTCAGAATAAAAACTTTCCACACACTAGGAATATAAAAGAACTTCTTCAACCTGATAAAGTGCATTGATGAAAAACCTACAGTTAACATCATACTTAATTGTTAAAAATTTAATTCTTTCTCCCTATCATCTAAAAGAAGGCAAAGATGTCCAATTTCATCACTTCCATTAAAAATTGTACTGGAGGTTCTAGCCAGGGTAATCAATCAGCCAAAAAACAAACAAACAAAAATA
Organism: Ursus maritimus; assembly: GCF_017311325.1. Taxonomy (NCBI): domain Eukaryota; kingdom Metazoa; phylum Chordata; class Mammalia; order Carnivora; family Ursidae; genus Ursus; species Ursus maritimus. The sequence continues at coordinate 444,662 of NW_024423453.1, forward strand.
AAATATAAAATAAAGAAAAGAAAAGAAAAGAAAAAGAAATTAAAAGCATGCAAATTGAAAAGAAGAAAGTAATGTCTTCATTAGCAGATGACATGGTCCTCCATACTGAACACCCCAAGGAATGCACAAAAACTGAAACCCATTAGAATTGATAAATAAGTGCAGCGAGGTCACAGGATACAAGTTCAATCAACTGCATTTCTACCTCCTAGCTATGAACAATCTGAAAATGCACTTTAAAAATTCCATTCAGCAATGTGGAATTTAAAAAACAAACAGATGACATATGGGAGGGGGAAATAAAAGAGGGAGGGAAACAAACCATAAGAGACTCCTACGGGTAAAGAAAAAACTGAGGGTTGATGGAGGGAGGGTGGTGGGGGATGGACTAGATGGGTGATGGGGATTGAGGAGGGCACTTGTGATGAGCTCTAGGTGCTATATGTAGGTGATGAATCACTGAACTCCACTCCTGAAACCAATATTGCACGGTATGTTAACTAACTAGAATTTAAATAAAAATTAAATTTAAAAATTCCATTCAGCAGCACAAAAAGGAATAAAATATTAAGAACTAAATTTAATGAAAGTTTTGTACATTGAAAACTACAAAGCATTGCTGAAAGAAATGAAATACCTCAATAAATGGAGAGGCAATCCATGGATGGGAAGTCTCAATATTGTTAAGCTGACAATACTTCCCAAGTTGATTGAAAGATGCGACACGATCCTTATAAAAGTCCCTATTCTGATTTCAAAACTTAAAAAGCTGATCCTAAAAACAATTTGGAAATTCAAACCTCCTAGAACAGTCAAAACAATTTTGAAAAATAAGGATGAAGTTGAAGGACTTACACTTCCATATTTCAAAACATATTATGAGGCTGCAGGAATCAAGATAGTGTAGTTCTGGCAGAAAAACGGACATATAGATCAATGAACTAGAAATATCAAGGGTCGAGAAACGAACACTTTCATTTATTGGTTATTTTTGACAAATGTACCAAAGCAACTCAGTGAGGGGAAACTGCAGTCTTCAACAAACAGTACTGGAACAATTAGATAGCCACGCACAGAAAGATGAATTACACTGTATGTCATACTGTACACAAAAATCATCTCCAAATGGATCATATATAAATGGAAGATCTAAACCTATAAAACCATAAGGAAAAAAACAGAACTGAATCTTCACCACCTTGACGTAACTAATGATTTCTTAGAATTGACCACAAAAACACAAACAATGAAGGGAAAAATGATATATTGTATTTCATCAAAATTAAACATTTTTGCTCTTCAAATTCACCACGAAGAAAGTGAAAAGACAAGCCAGAGAGAAAATACTTGCAAATAATACGTCCAATAAAGGACTTGTGTCTAAAATACACAAGTAACTCTTACAATTTAATAAGACATATAACCCAATTTAAAAACAGAGGAAACAATTTGAAGTCCACACGAAAGACTACATGTTGTAGGACTCCATTTATACCAAATTCCAGAAAAGTCAAATCTACGGCAGGAGAAAATAGCATAGTGGTCGTGTAGGTGCGGATGTGGGACAGGGAGTGACTGCAATTAGAATGAGGTTTCTTTTTGGGGTAGTGAAAATGTTCTAAAATTAGACTGTGTTAATGGTTACATAACTAAAAACTTATGAATAATTATTGAATTATGCACTTAAATGACTATTTTATGATGTGTAAATTATAACTCAATAAGGCTATTAAAAATAATATCTCAACGGTAAGAAGACAATCCAATTTAAAAATGGGCAATGGCTTGAACAGACACTTCACCAATGAAGAAATATTAATGACAAGCACATGAAGATGTCCAACATAATTATCCATTCATGAAATGCGAATTAAAGCCACACTGAGATACAACTACAAACACATTAGAATTGCTAAAATAAAAACAAAAGTACTGACAATACCAACTGCTGATGAAGATGTGCAATAAGTCGAACTCTCATACACTGTTGGTATGAATACAGAATGGTACAGCCACTGTGGAAAACAGTTTCACAATTTTTTCTCTTTTCTTTTTATTAAAATAGAGTTGACATATAATATTATATTATTCTCAGGTGTACATAACAGTGATTTGACTTTTATATACATTACAAAGTGCTCACCATGATAAGTGTAGTTATCCATTCGTCACCATACAAAGTTATTACAATGGTATTGACTATACTCCCTACACTGTGCTTCACATCCCTATAACTTAGGTATTTTATAACTGGAAGTTTGTACCTCTTAATCCCCTTCACCTCTTTTGCTCATCTGCCCACCCACTTCCCCTTTGGCAAACACCACTTTGTTCTCTGTATTTATGAGTCTGTTTTTGTTTTGTTAGTTTTGTCTTTTAGATTCCACATATAAGTGAAATTATATGATATTTGTCTTCTCTGTTTGACTGTTTCCCTTAGCGCAATACCCTCTAGGTCCAACCATATTGTTGAAAATGGTATGATTTCATTCGTTTTTTCATAGCTGAGTAATATTCCATTGCATACATATAGCACATCTTCTTTATCCATCTATTGATAGACATTTTGGTTGCTTTCCTATCTTGGCTATTGTAAATAATGCTGCAATGAACATAGGCGTACATATATCTTTTTTTTCAAATTAGTGTTTTTATTTTCTTTGGATAAATACCTAGAAATGCAATTGTTGGATCATATGGTAGTTCTATTTTTAATTTTTTGAGAAGCCTCCATATTGTTTTCTATAAAAGTACAGAAGGGTTCTTTTTTCTCCACATCCTCGCCAACACTTGTTATTTCTTATCTTTTTGATAATAGTCATTCTGACAGGTATGAGGTGATGTTACAATTTCTCATAAAGTTTTTATTTGTTATATGGCCCAGCAATCCCACTCTTAGTTATTTACCCTAGAGAAATGAAAGCTTCTGTTCATACACAAATCTTTGCATGGTGTTTATAGCAACTCTATTCATAATTGTTCAAAACCAGAAACAACACAAATGTTTTACCAACGGTGGATGAACAAACAAACTTTGGTATAGCCATGCAATGCAATATCCTCAGTAATAAAAAAGAGCAAACTTCTGAAACACTCAGCAACCTCAATAAATCTCAGAGATGTTATGGTTAGTGAAAGTATCCAGATTCGAAGTTTACATGTATGATTATATTAATATGATATTTTCCAAAAAGACCAAACTATAGTGGTGGAAGATAAATAAGTGATAATCAGTTCTCAGGGCAGGGAGAAGGTATGAATACAAAGGTATGGCATCAGGGAAAAAAATTATTTTGTGCTCTGATTGTGGTGTCTGTTAAATGGATCTATTCATGCATTAAAAAGCCTGCATTTGTACATCAATTAAAATCAATTTTACTCTATGTTACTTTTAAAATAAAGTTATACAGTTGGAATTTAGATTTTCACACATCACTGAAATCAAATTTGTGATTTCTAATCATACGAGATATTCTTGGTATTAAAATATTTGTGTGAAAGGGGTTAGCATGTAAACACGAACTACCCCACCTCTGACCACAAAAGACTAACTGTGTAAGTATCACAAACATTAGACGTTAAGGCATGAAGTGATACTAAATATAAAGATGGATGTTTCATAATGATAAAAAAGATAAGTTTAGCAGGAAGGCATCACAAATCCTAGATTTGTATTAACATTCCTTTAAAATATGCAAAGCAAAATGGACAGAACTAAAATGAAAAATACATTCCCAGTTACAGTTGGACTATCATATAGTTCTCTCAGTAACTGATAGAACAGAAAACAGAACAATGACAATAACAAGACCCAGTAAAGATGAAGAAGATGTGAACATGATTAATGAACTTTAGTAATTACAGAGAGTTCATCACATCAGACAATGTCAACACTTCCATCAATTTATTTTGAAACTTTATATATGTGGTGCTTGTGGGATTTTTTTTAAAACAACCTATCAGAGTGATTGCCCCTAAAATTTAACAAATCAAATAGCGGAACCATATCCAAATAGCAGATGAATGGAAAATACTGTACAAAGGGTCATGAAATACCCCTATCACATAACTCCAGAGATTTGCGGGAACAGGTACATGTGAAAAACCTCAGGATGAGTTCTAAGGAACAGGTTACAGCAAAGGGAAAACCGTTGTTGCGGCTTCCATGGAATAAATGAGCAAAGTAACAGTAGTGAGAAAGCACATGAACATTCAGGTCCTTCTACAAAATGAAATTGTGGAAAAACAATCTTATCCTGCTTTATAGAAAGTTACATTTTCCCCTCAGATTATTCAACTGAGGACACTAGGGTATATTAAGAAAATATAGGGGCTTCTGGGTGGATCAGTCAGTTAAATGTCTGCCTTCAGCTCAGGTCATGATCCCAGGGTCCTGGAATCCTTCCCTGAGTGAGGAGACGGCTTCTCCCTCTCCCTCCGCCCCTCCCCGTGCTCATTCTCTCTCTCTCTCCCTTGCTCTTGCTCTCTCTCAGATAAATAAATAAAATCTTAAAAAGAAAAAAAAGTACAAATTCCCCATAATCCTGCTACTAAGGGACAACCGTGCTATATATCCTGGTTCATTTTTCATTTCCTTTGTACTATTTTATTTATGCAGGTGCATATTTATTTATGTATCACTATATCATTGTATCTTGTACCTGTTTATAATTATCTACATTCTTTGTAATTAATATTTTATTGCATGCTCTTTGAATATATTCTCAAAATACTATTCTTAATCACTACATAATATTCTAAAATGTATATAAGAATGTCTATTTCTGACCTATTATAATGTAAAAAAATTGCAGACAATGAAGTCATTCTTTGCAACTTTATTTTTTATGGATACCTGGAGTTAGAATTGCTGCGCCTAATGGAATGAGCAATTTTAGTATATATGTTACCAAATTGATTTCTCAAAATGTTGTGATTTCTGTTTCCGCCAGCAAAAAATTAGAATGCCTGCTTTTCTAACTTTCATTAGCACTGTATTAACATAAAATATTTTTAAATGAATGTGTATTTCTTTGGTTATTGTTAAGATAAATATCTTTTTCATTTATTTATGTAGTAGTTTTATTCTCTTAAAAATTGTCATGTTTTGCATATTTGCATTAATATTTTCTTATTGATTTATAGGAGCTCATTATAAGTTAAGGTTATTAATCTTGTGTCTGTCACTTATATTGAAAATAATTAAAACACTTTGCTTACTGTTTAATTGTGCTTTAATATTTTTGATTTTGTGGATAAACTATATAATGTTTTGGTTATATAGTTTCTTACAGTCAAATCAACTAATATCTTTCTCTGCAGTCTTTTGCTGCCCTGATGTTTAGAAATTTTTTTCCTAGCTAAGATTATTTAATGATAAGCTTTTCTGTTTTCTTCTTCATGGTTTAATTGTTATATTTTAACTATTTAATCTATCTGATATTTATATTAGCACATAGTGTAAAGTGAGTCTCTAACTTGGGTTTTTCCAAATAATTAGGTAAATTCCAAAATTCTTATTTTGACTAATTATGCTTTTATTGGCATGTGATATTTTCTTTGTATAATCTCATATGTGTAGGAATTTCATTACATATATTATCAACCTGACTTGGTTCTTGTTCAACAGTTCCAATTTTTTTTCATTTATTATAACTTACAGTACTTTCTCATTCTCTTTAGCAATTATCTTTATTATTATTTTTATTATTAACAAACATTTCTTAGTTAGTCCCAACTAAGTAGTACATAATAAGTACATAATAAGTAGTACAACTTATTGTCAGAAAAATTGTAGACTATTTTAGATTCTATTCAACTTCTACTATGGTCTTACTAGAATTACATTGTGCCTTAAGACAACGGATACATTTTTACTATTTAGCTTTTTTACTATATGTTTTCTGTTTTCAAGCGCGCGCACGCGCATGTGTGTGTGTAAACTTTATTTCATATAGTTCTCACATATTGCATTTGGGGATATATATTTGTTTATCATGTTAAGAAAGTACCATATATTGTAATTCACCAAGAATTCTGTTAGGAATGTGTACTGAATTATCTTAGATGTATTTCAAAATCCATTTAGATGATCATTTGCTTATTTTTTACATCATATATTAATAGTTTCTGGCATTCAGCCATTCCTATTTCTCTGGGTTGTCTTTCCTACTAGGTGTTTCCTTCTCCCATTTTCCTTTTCAATTCTATCTGCACAGCTATATAATTTGTATCTTGGACAAAGTTACTTTTTTTAGTTTTTATTTTAATTCCAGTTGTTAACATACAGTGTAATATTAGTTTCAGGTGTACAATAGAGTGATTCAGCACTTCCGTACATCACCCTGTGCTCACCACGAGTGTCCTCCTTAACCCCATCACCTGTTTCACCCATTTCTCCCCACCTCCCCTCTGGTAACCATCAGTTTGTTCTCTATAGTTAAGAGTCTGTTTCTTGGTTTGCCCCCCTTCTCTTTTTTTCCCCCTTTGCTTATTTGTTTTGTTTCTTAAATTCCACATATGAGTGAAATCCTATGGTATTTGTCTTTCTCTGACTGATTCATTTTGCTCAGCATAATACCCTCTAGTTCCATCTATGTCATTGCAAATGGCAAGATTCATTCTTGAATAATGTAATAATTACATTTGGTGAACAGAATGGTCTATATGTGTTAACTATCTAAAGAGTGTGTAAATGCCTGAGACAAAAGTATTTATTTATTACCAAACTTAGGCAATCAGGTTGTGGTACTTGACGTGCCGGCAGTTCTCACTTCACAAAGTGGTATGAGAACATCAAAATGACCATGCAAGTCGAAACGGTGCAAAATGATTTTAATGATCAAGGAGAAAAATGACAAATTTTCTGGGACCTTTAAAAATGTCTGTCAATAAATTTAAAAATCATAATTTCAGTTACGTATACACAAGGGAATGAAAAAATAATAAAACTAATATTTCATACGGTGTACTTTTAAACATTAGAAATGTTAAAAATAAGTGGGTTTTTTTTATTTTTTGTAAAAGAAAGTATCATGGGACTTCTGGTTTCTGGTGCTGCATGTAGGGAGCTTAGAAGTTGCTACTCCACCCTAACAAGTAAAAAGTCGCACAGACTGAAAAATCAGCAACTTTTCTCAGATCTGGAGGAGAGGGTAGGATGCGGGGAAAACCACTGACCCCAAGATTGGGCAGACAGGCAAATATCTGAGCAGAGGCTCACAAGCAAAAATTCTGTCAGAACTAGCGTGTGGGTAGGAAAACCTGAGCTGTAGTATATGAATTCCTCCTGGAAGCTCAGAGTGGACATATCTGAAATTTGAAGACTTCAGGGGACCCAATCATAAGGGTGCCTCCACAATGTTATCAGATTCATCTCCAGGAACTTGACCATGTTACCATAGTAACTATTGGAGAAACACCCCCTCACACTCTAGCAAGGAGAGGCGAAGAGGAACCGTTTGAAACACATCGAAGACTGTTCTTAGTAAAGCCTGCCCTCAGGGGAAACTAGTTAGCCAGAGCCTAACCAGACAGGGTATTATCAGAGTCTAATTGTCCTGGGGGAAAGTGATAGCCAAATCCAGCCCCATATCGCCTTCCAAGTAGTATGGAAGCATCCCACCCTAGCCCACTCTAGCCATCCTGTCCCATCTAAGAGGGAAGGAAAAAAAGAAAGAGAAAAACACTTAAGTTCATAGTCCAGAGGCATATCCTCACTAAATGACTAGACCTAATCATAGGACTCCAGAACACGTCCCCTTCACACCTCACCATCATATTACAGTTATTATGACTTGGTAACTAAAATTTTAGCCGTGTTCTTGAGAGGACTGATATATATATATATGAAATTTGTGCAAAGTGAGAAGTGCATGCATAAAATTGGCAATCTGTTCATACAAATATTTATTTATTTAATCTTTAGCATATATGTTCTGTTTGTGAGCTGCTAAAGCTATAAAATTGGTATCATTTCATATGTTTCTAAGCAGATCTGTTTCATTCCTGTTCATTAAAGATATTTATCAGCAATGGTTCTGTGACTGGTGAATGACAGTTGCCGGTAATATCTTGTATAGGAAAGATATTTTCATCTATTATTTAAAAAAATAATACTGGATTATACTCATTTTGTTTGATTCTGAAATATTATAACCTTCAACATGAAATTAGGATTACGTAAGTCTTTGTTGAAGAGATATTGAAAATATTTTGATTTAAGGAGTAAAATATTTTAAGCTAATAAAAACATAATGCAGTTTAAGAATTTTGAATTTATTTTATGCCATGTAGTTAGCTTACTGGAAAAAACTACCTACATATATCCATTCAATTTGAAGGTATAAAAATCAATACACATGGTACTGTGCCATCTTTTAAACTTAATAGGTTTATTCATCTGGGTATTCTGAATTGTGATTGATAGTACTTATTCAACATAAACACTCATTTTTGTGAGTATTTTGCTTTCTTCAAAATTGTTCCTTATGCTTTGAAAATCTCCAAGTCTTTTTCTTTGTAGATAATTCAGCTGGATACTATAATCATGCATTAGGCTGTATAGAGTATTTAAGATGTTTTATTTTTACTTCAATATTAACTACTCATAGTCAATTTATTAGTAGATATTTTCTATTCCTCTGTACGATGAACTTTAAAAATGCTTCTACGATTTCTTTTTCTGTTCTAACATTATACATGTGTTTTCCCCTACTATGTGTTCTTACAGTTATCATAAACTGTATTATTCATTCATTTAATTGAAATACAGGTCTAGTCTGGTCCTCATGGAACTTATAACCTTGTAGGACAGATAGACAAAAAACAATAAGCAATAAAGATGTACTAATTATATAGTATTTCAGAAAGTGACACATGTGATAAAGAATAAAGCAGTTTTAAGTAGAGTAGTCATGGTTCAGAAGTAGTACAGGGAATGAGCAAAATGGCTATCTGGAGAAAGCATGTTTCACATAGAATGTAAGCTCCTGAAGTGGAAATATGACTAGTACATTGATGAAACAGAGGAGACTAATGATGGTGGAGCAGAGTGGGGAGTGGTAAGTAGCAGGAGATTAGATCAGAGAGTAACAAAGGACCAGTTACTACAAATTCTTAGAGCCCACTGTAAGAACTTTGATTCCTACCCTGGGGGCTATTGGAGACTTTGCTTAAAGGGAAAATGATCAGGTTCATTATTAACAGGATCACTCTGGTGGTTTTCATTTAGAACAAACCAAAAAGGAGCAAGAGTAGGAGTAGGAAAACAAGTTAGGTGAGAAATGGACTGACCAAGACTAGGGAGGCGGTAGTAGACGTCTTAAGAAGTGATTAGATTCTACATATATTCTGAAAATAGAGGTGTTAGATTTGCTGATCGATTGGACATGGAATATGAAAGAAGAGATGAGTCAAGAATATGTGACCTGAGATTCAGATTTTGACCTCAGAAGACTGCAGGGGGAGTAAGTTTGGAGGAATACCAGGAACTCAGTCAAGTCCAGAGACACCTCAATCTCAGTAAAGTCTGAGATGTCCATTAGACATCTCAACGGTAAAGTCTAATAAGTTGTTGGATTTAAGATTCTGGAATACAGCTGAGGGGTGCAAGCTAGATATATTAATTGGTTTCATTAGGCTATGAGCCATGTCTACCTTGGTTATCTCACTCTGTACCATACCTATACAATGTTTAGTACTTAGAAGGTACTCACAAAATACCTGTTGAGTGACTACAAATATAATGACTTGTGTGCTGGTAAATGTTTAACTACAAGCCTCTGGGGGGAAAAAAATCAAACGGAAAACAAAACTTCTGATTTCTAGTGTTGGCAGATTTTAGTGGTGTAAACTCATACCATGATTTCAAGTTACCAAAGTAACACCACTAAATGCAGAATTGGGAAGAAACGTGTGCAGTTGAGTCCCTCTATCCAGTATAAACCAGCGCCAGGACAAAACTAAGCCCACTCTTGTTTAGTGATATAATCATATACTTATTTAATGATTTTCGACTTCTCTCAATTGACTTTCCCATTCCTTCCTATTCTTTTATTATTTAGTCTGTGATCTTAAATGCTGGTTTAAAATAATACTATCTTGGAGGCGGGTTGGGAGATGGGTGAAAGCGGCAATGGGAATTAAGGAGTGCACTTGTCGTGATGAGCTCTGGGCGGTGTATGGAAGTGCTGAATCACTACACTGTACACCTGAAACTAATATAACACTGTATGTTAACTACTGGAATTTAACATTTTTTTAATTAAAAAATTTTAAAATGTTTTAAAATAAAATAAAATGACTCTATCTTCTTTCCCCTCCCAATAAAAATCATATACGTATTTTCCTTACTTACAGGTAGACATAGAAGAGAATTTTAAATAAGTTTGATACTTGGGCAGATAGGAAGGAAAAAAAATTCATAGTTGATAATAAAAGCTCAAAATGGGGGATTTAAGCAAATATTTAAAAACCTATGTCACATACCAAACTAAGTTTATCCTTGTACCCTTAGCCAGGATTTTAAATTACTCCACACATCTGAGATATTATACAATTCCTGGGGAAAAAAATTCACAGCCTATAAAATAATATTATAATGTTAACAGTATTCTCTTGCCAGAGATTTCTTCATAAATTCAAATTCAGCCTAGAAAATGTGTTTAAAAATGTTGCCATAAGACATCTATCACAAGAATATCTATACAAAGTTTAATTAAGTTGTTCTGTTCTGAAGTCCCAACTGTTTGGCATATATCTCAGTCACTATTGGTTCTTTAAAAAATATTTACTTAATTAATATTTAAAAAATTTGTACTGTGGTAAAATATATATAAAATTTACTGTTTTAACTATTTTTAAGTGTACAGTTCAGGTATTATGTACATTCACATTGTTGTGTGACCTTTACCACTATCTACAGAACTTTAATTAATAATTTCTTTCATATAAAAGAAGTGCATGTTGTTGTAGATCATTTAAAAAGTACAAAACAAAATAACATCCCCCGAAGTCTCCCCATTCAGAGCAAATCAACCTTGTTGCACATATAGAATTATATTAGACTGTTAAATCCGTAGTCTAAAAATCCCTCATGTGTTAGAGACCCTGCTGAGTCTAAAATGGGTTTCAGACTCTGACTGTGTCTAATGCAGTGGTAGGGCTGCAAACCCCAATTGTCTATTTTGCAGCATTTATTTAATGTACCAGTGAGCAAGCCTCAATAAAAATGATTTATGCCTAGAGTGATGAGGCATGGGGAAGAGGAGGTATGGACAATTCCCCATCCTGGATACACCATTTATGGCTCAGCCCCAAGGACAGAGAGCTGCAAGTAGAAGATGAAGGAATTTTGGTCATTAGGAAATTATTAATGGAACAAAGATTAGGGACAAGATCATTCTTCTAAATTTTCTTTCAACATAAATAGTCATCACAAAAATTTCAAGCAGAGGATAAATTTTGTAGCTTATAAGTTTCACATATTTGGATGCAATTTGCCCCAAACAACAATCCGGGGAAGGACATGGCTTCCTCCTCCAGAGAAACTCTCATGCTCTGTACCAATGTGATGACATTGCTTTTTCTTTTCTTTTTTTCCCTAGTGTAGGATGGGGAGATTAGAGGTGCTAAAGAGGACTACTGATGAACTGTTATCAGACCTCCCTAGGGCTCTGAAATCATTGGAGACTTGCAGGAAGTAGTTTATAAGTAAAGGTTATGAACTTAAAAAATCGATATTTATGCTTATGTTACATTTATACATGTGTGCCAGGAGAGGTGAGAGGACTGATGTTATATTCAAACACGTGGTTTTAAAATTTCATTTTGGCCTCATAGATGCCTCATCATTTGTTTGATCATCTTCTTTTGGGGGGGATTTTAAATGTTTTCAGTTCTTCAAATTTTGGGTTGAAAAAGATCCGTGAGCGGCACCTATGTGGCTCAGTCGGTTAAGGGTCTGACTCTTGACTTTGGCTCAGGTCACGATCTTAGGGTCCCGAGATTGAGCCCTGTGGTGGGCTCCTGCTTAGGATTTTCTTTATCCCTCTCCCTCTGCCCCTCCCCTGCTCTCTTCTGTTCATGCTCCCTCTCTCTAAAAAGAAAAGAAAAGGGGGAGAGGAAGAAAAATATCCTTGAATATATTGGCTAATAGAACTCCTGAAAGATTTTGACAAAATACCTCCAACTGTTAGGCTAAACCATATAAAATACTGACATTTTATTTATTTTTTTTTTTTAAAGATTTTATTTATTTATTCGACAGGATAGAGACAGCCAGCTAGAGAAGGAACACAAGCAGGGGGAGTGGGAGAGGAAGAAGCAGGCTCATAGCAGAGGAGCCTGATGTGGGGCTCGATCCCATAATGCCAGGATCACGCCCTGAGCCGAAGGCAGACGCTTAACCGCTATGCCACCCAGGCGCCCCTAAACTATAAAAAATGGTGGGGTGCCTGGGTGGCTCACTCGGTGAAGCATCTGCCTTCAGTTCAGGTCATGGTCTCAGGGTCCTGAGATCGAGCCCCACATCGGGCTCCCTGCTCAGCGGGGAGTCTACCTGTCCCTCGGTGCGCCCCACCTCAAGTAATAAATAAAATCTTAAAAAAAAAACCCTATAAAAAATGGCAATTACCTATGGCTCAATCCAAAACTATATGTAAAAATGCCCTGTTCATTACATACTTACAAATCTCTGCCAATTTTAATAAAGAGTTGTATCTCATTACTTTAATTTTTGTTGTTTTAATTACTCTTATGATTTGTTTATTTAGCAATCTGGATTGTGTGCTTACCACGTACAAACCACTATGATAAGCATAAGGACACAAAAAGCACTAATTTCAGAACTGAACCTGTCTTCATGGCGTTTACAAGTCTGTTAGAGGACATTATTAATCAAATATTCTTAAATATAAGTATGAAATTTTATATATGGAAAATGCCATGACTGACATGTGCTGAGAGAGTCTATAAAGGGACATCTAATTTAAATTGGGAGGCTCACGGAAGGTTTCCCTGTGAAAGTGACATTTGAGTTGTTATTTAAAAGAGGAGTAGATTTAACTAATGAGGAGTTGGCAGAAGGGAATTTGAAATGGTAAATTGTGTTCAAAGGCTTCGTGGCAAAAATTGAGCATCATACATTCAGGGACTTGAAAGAAGATAGGAGTGCCTGGAACAGAGATTAGGTCAGTTCAGTTACGGTATGAGATGAAGTTGGACAGGTGAAGGAATCAGTCATTACTGTGGGGATTAAGAATACTGATTTTTTCGGGGCGCCTAGGTGGCACAGCGGTTAAGCGTCTGCCTTCGGCTCAGGGCGTGATCCCGGCGTTCTGGGATCGAGCCCCACATCAGGCTCCTCTGCTGGGAGCCTGCTTCTTCCTCTCCCACTCCCCCTGCTGTGTTGCCTCTCTCGCTGGCTGTCTCTCTCTGTCAAATAAATAAATAAAATCTAAAAAAAAAAAAAAGAATACTGATTTTTTCATAAGAGCAATGGGCAAACATTGTGGGATTTTAAGCAGGGTTGCAGAATCATGTTCTTACGTGTATACTGAAGCATCATTCTTTATATGACCATGATGGTAGCTTGGACTTGGGAAATTGGGGTAGAGACAGAAAAAAGGTAATAGATTTGGGAGCTATTTGAACAACTGAATGGATGCTTGTACTGTTTGTTGAAATGGGGAGCACTGGAAAAGGAAAAGGGTTAGAGGTAAGGTAATACATTTGGTGGAGTTTAAGGGGCTTTTTAGATATCCAAGTGGAAATGTCAAGTAGGTAACTGAATATACATAACCAGAGCTTGAAGAAGGTTTAGATATTGGACTTTAAATTGTGAGCCATTTACTTTTTGAGTTTTAAACAGAATATATGTATTATCTATTAAAAATTTAAAGAACATTATAGAGCAAGATAAATCTCTATATTCCCATATCAAATAATGTCCAAGATTATAATTTGTTCAGTAAAAGTTTAATAACAGTTTATTAAATTAAAAATACAATAATGTGACATTATTTTAGTAATTAAAGGAAAGACGTCTGTATTTATGCATATATATAATGTACTATGCATCAGAGTATGTGTATATGTGTCATACATATATGTCAGATTATATAAATATATCACAGAAATGAGAGTTGAAATGTGAATATGAAGATTGTAGGTTGGCTATACTTGGGGAGTAAGATAAGCATATGTAAATTTAACTCCCTAACATTAATATTTTTGTATTTTGTTGCACTGTGCATATGTGCCTCTTAAAATGAATGAGTGAAATAGCACATTGGAATAAAAGACTGGTATAGAGGATAGAGAAGGATCAGAGATTGGTCCTGGAAGGAAGATGATTTGGGGAGCTTTAGCCATACCTTACAACTTTGAGTTATCTGATTCTCAAGCTACATCCAAAGTTCAGGCGAGGAAAATGCTTCTGGGGGAAATGTACTTTATCCCTTCTTGTAATTTCTTCAGTGCATCCAACCTGAACATCTGAAACTGTTCATATAGAGAACTGGTACCCTGAGGACTTTATTCACTGAATTCTGCTTTGGCAAATGCCTTTAGCTCACCCAGAGGAACACTTAACAAACACCTGTTGGAGACCAGCTTTTCCATTTGTGACAGTGTTGTTGAGGACAGTGTCCTCTTTATTACCCATACAAAGAATTTCTTAAAACCTGATACCAGAAATCCTTAGCCCTTAATGAATGTGTATGTATTGTTTTTATGGACAGTGTAAGCTATATTACTAATTGTATTTTTTTGCATGTATATCAAGAGTTGCAGACATATCTGAAGTTCAACTTTCATTAACGATTAGAACTCTTTAACTTGAATGTCTGTGTTATAACTTTACCCTGATTTTTTTTCATATTTTCTCTTTATTTTCTCCAGTTTTAAATTTCTTTCATTTATATTTGTCTACTGTACAAATTGTTATGTATCCTTATAATCTAGTAGAAAACCAATTTGATAATAGAAACAATGGGAGCTCTTTTATTCAAAAGTGAAGAAGAATAAGGCCATGGGTTTGGATGAGCTTACTTGGGGAGAAAGAATAAAGTTAAGAGAAACTCAAGCCCAGGATTTAGCATTGAGGAACCTATGTATTTATTCACTACCTAGAGGCAGAGAATCAGAAATACAAGCATGGAAGACAGGCCGAGGAGGAAGGCGGGGACCTGGGAAATTGGAAGCCAAGAAGCAGTAGCCACCTGATAGGAATACTACTGAAAAATCAAAGAAGTTGAGTGAAATGCCCCCCGGGTTTCACAATTTATCTTCAGATAGAGTTTTGGGAGATGAATTCAGATTTGAGTATCTTGAGGAACAAAATAGCAGGTGAAGAAATGGAGAAATACGAAATGTAAGCAGCCCATAATTTCATGTTTGTTAGACCTTTTTTTCTTCTATGAACTCTCTGTTTATGTCTTTTGTTCTTTTATATTAGTGTTGTATATTCTTATTAGTGCATAAGAATGTGTTATATTTTAAGGTTTTGTCTTTACACTAAGTCTCTTAACTATGCTATAAACTCTTCTTCAACATAGTCTTTCTCGTTACGGTGAATTTAACCTTGATATCAACTGGAGTTCTGCTAGTTATAGAAGAGCCACTTGTGATTATATCTTATGCGATGATGATCATATGTTTCACCCACTCAATTAATGTATATTTATTGCTTTCACTATTTGCTCATGATTAACTTTATAAGAATTCGCACTCTAATTTTAACAGAATGTTCATAGCTCACTACAGCAGTAATTTTAGTAGATGTAAATGGGATATTTTAAAATCCTTGGATAACAACTACAAATTGTAGAAAGAGCCAAAGATTCCACAGTAAATTTCCTAAAAGTAGTCTTTCCCCAAACATAGATTTACTTACTATTTTGTAAATAGAGCAAAGATAGAGAAATTAATCTTAGGCTAAACTCATCCAATTCATTATCCGGGTTAAATATTGAGGTCAAGTCTTACCGTAACACTAATATTAGTGTTATGCAGAATATTAACTGCATGGGCGGTAGCTATCCCTAACAGAGAGAGGAATGAGGAGTTTGGCTCAGGGCACCAGAATTAAAGACTGATAAGGGAGTTTTAAAACATTTACTGAAGTGTTTATATCGATAATATTCATAGCAGTGATGTAAAAGTAACCACAATACATTTAGGTAATTTTGATCACATTGAGGCTTCATGATTTTCTATAACTACATATTTTTATTTGCCCATAATAAATTTCAAAAGAAATAGAGGTTCTATGAATACTTTGCATTTATGAACAGCTTTATGAAAAAGAATCTTCCTACAGATATTTTTTAAAAAATGAAGAGCAGCATATAAGATCAACTTTTATCTATTTGGCTGAAAAATAAAACAGTTCAGCTAGATAAGCTATTTCTTTAACAATTATTCATGCTGGGTGTGTCCCTGGATTTGAAGAGTATAAAATATTTTCTGCTGTCTTTGTTAATGTTTTTGGACTATTAAATTAGACATATTAAAAACAGTTCCTTAAGGTTTGCAGGTAAGAAACAGTGAATGTCATTTTAAAAATTCTTTAATTAAAAATTCCAGTCAATACTGGAGGATGAGCTCTGAAATTCTCTTTTACTATTTGTTAATAAACTCTTCCTAGAGCTTCCAACTTAATCTCAAAAATGTGCTTAGAAAACGGAAAAAATATTTTCTGTTTTTTAATATATTCCTACATATCAAGTGGTATATGGCCATAAATGAATAAAATACAATGTTTGTATTATATTAATAATTTTCTAAGATCTACATTCTCAATTACAACAAAGGTAATATATATGTAAGATGTGTTAAATGTATATGTAAGATATATAATATATAGGTATATAGTTTATTTAGTATAAATAAGCACTAAATGATAATTTAAATGAAGGTAATAATTTTGTCTAATTAAACCCTACAGTCATCAGACTTCCTTAGGAGCCATTTTACTAGTGTAGAGGCTGAGAATAGCACAGGCCCTTGAGTGGGTTACAGTGGTTTGAATCTTGGCTCTACTACATGATCTTGGGAAAGTTTAGCATCTTCTGAATAATCGTTATATTTAAACGTTAAAATTCAAAATGGCAAATTTGGGAAGGATGGTGAAGAGAAACAGGGACCTGATTGGCAAATAATTCCTCTGTGTGTGTGTGTGTGTGTGTGTGTGTGTGTGCGCGTGTGTGTGTGCGTGTGTGTGCGTGTGTGTGTGTGCGCGTGGGTGTGGGTGTGGGTGTGTAAGGATGCGGAAGTAGACTTCCAGGCAAGAGGGAACTGTGTAGAACTGAAAGATGGTTTCTGAGCCAATAAAAACAGTTTTGCAGAAATTTCTAACAAAACAGAAAGTAACATGTTTCAGGATAAGACCAGAACCTGTGACCTCATATGCACATCGTTAGTCGAATTACTAGTATCATACAGAAACAAAACAAAATGTGTGACAGCTTGAGGTTCTCCATTAGTAAAATACATGTGTTCATTTAGGGAATATCTACAATCAGGTCTAAAATTTCAAAGGTCTTAGGAGATTGCAAGCATTTTGCTCTAGCTGAAGAAAAGCCATTTGTGTCTGAGTCAAAGCTGAAGTAGTTTTCAAACTCAGAGGATCTTTTGATTTTATGCAGAGGGACAGAGTGAGTTAAATATGTTTTCTATTTAGGCTGGGAGAATACAATTCAGTTTATGTTAAATGAGGATGGAAAACACAATTCAATAACACAAGTATTCACATCGCAGTCTAAATGATGTATTTGTTTATCAATAAGAACTAATTAGGGAACTAATAACCTTTATGATTATTTCACTAAAGCATGAATTATACAGGAAAATATAATTTCTGTGAGCACATACTATTGCCTATGCTCTATACGGGGTAGAGAGCCCATGCAGCCATAACCAAGGCACCATGACTCACCTGAAATTTCTCAGAGCGGGTCAACCTTGCAAACTTGAATCTCTAAAGTGACTGCAAATACCACAGGATTAGTTTTTCCAGTTCATGGTTGATAAGACACTAGTGCAGAAAGATTCCATGGGATGGTAAACTATTGAAAATTCTAATAACTGTTATATTTGAATGGTCTTTGATTCTCAAAATTACCTTAAACAGGTTTTTCTATGTCTGTATTTCGACAATTGTGTGCTCCTTTAAACAAGTTTTTAAAAAGATTTTCAGTATCTAAGCTGAGCATGCTTTAAATAGTTGCAAATTGCATGCTCAATAGATTTTTTATTGTTTTGGTGATTGAATAATGTTTTCTACTAAAGAAATAGTAAAGAATAAGTAAAGCAGCCATTAATTTCAAATCAGTAACTGTGAAGAAATAGAATTATATATATTATCAATTAAAATAACTCCAAGACCACTTCAGATTTTCTCTGTTGGCAGAAAATAACTGGAAAAAAAATACCCCTTTTTGCCCCTCAGACTTGAAATACCAATTTCACACACACTAAAATTTTATCAAATCTCATAATGAATAATTATTTCAAGAAGACAGTGAGAATTTTATAACATAATAATTCCCCTCCTGATCCCATTAAAAATCACATTTGCAAGTAATAAAAAAAAAAAAAGGAAGGAAAAGGAAACCAAAACAAAACAAAAAAGGAAGATGTTCAAACCAAAGGAACATTTGTTTCTGTCTTGGTAGAGCAAGATTAGAGGCAGTTTTCACCTATCCCTCAAGTTGGAGCTGATTTTGTTCTTTGCACTCACTCCTGTCCCTACAAAAGGGAAGGGGTAAGATGCATGTGGAAGATCAGAGATAAAGAGGTTGACAGTTTCAGAGGCTCATTAAAAATGTGATTTTGTGATTTTTTTTTTATCCTAGTTAGTGGCTACTAACCACTGCTCCTCCAATTTAATCCTCTGAGCCTAGCATGTGAAAGTAATTTTTAAAGATTTATGTTTTCAATATCTTTGTCTATTTCAAATAGTAACTACAGGGGGTAGATTTATGGAAAGAATTTGTTTTTTCTTATTTTATTTCATAATGGTGGCTTAATTAAGTCTCATTGTATTTTGAAACAGGTTGTTAATATAGAAAAAAGTGCTCTTTTCCTTTCAAGGTTAAGAACATTGAGCTTGAAGTTAAAGTCACATCACCCCCCCCCACATCCCCCATGCAGCTGCCCGTCACAGAACAGAGACGAATCAACTGGTGGTGTTGGTTTTTAGTATAATACTGAATTAAAGTGTAACCAGCTTTCAATATAAGTAGGGGTTTACCATTGTCTTAACACAAGTATGCATATTTCATAATGTTCAATAGGACAAAGCAAGTGCAAACAGAAATTTTAAAAACTTAAATATGGTAACAAATATTGGAGGTCTATCAGGCTTCTTTTAATTGCTTATGAATCGCAGAATCCTCATCGAAGATGGGGGAACAGTCTAAAAAAAATATCTCAAATAGCTATAAAGTGGTAGGTCTCATTTTTTAACCATTTATTATTTAGGACTTCCCCCATGGTCCGAAACATTTGGCTGTATGTGATCTTCCAGGAACACGGTGTACCCAGCTCATAGCCTCCTCAGATTATTGAAAGTGAAATCTAACCCAAGTCACTGTGGAAACTTGCAGCATAAAGCAGTCTTTGGAGGGGCACTGTTACCTCTAATGGATGTTCCATGACTGGGAGGCCAAGCCAGTATTGGCGTTGGAGCAAGGACAGGGAATAGGGTGGGTGGGGATGAGGCCCAGCAGAGACAGGGGGAAAGGTGGAAGGTGACTCATTGTCCATTTTTCTGACAGAATAGTTACTAACAGAGAGAAGGAAGAACAAAAAGTACGTTTTACAGAGAACGTAAGTTTTGCAGCAATTGCTTGAAGCCATTTGGGAAAGCTTGCTACTATTGTTTCTAGCTTAGTTTGTCCTACTTGGAATGACAGATTTTCCCCATCTCCCTCATTGGTCTTCCCAGTCCCTCTAGATGCCCTTAATGGGATCAGGGGTTAGGGACAGTGGGGAGGCCACAGAAGCAGAAACTGGTTCAGCCAGTTGGAGAGCTACCAATGTGTTTGGTGACCTCCCTTCTCCAAGAACTCTTTCCTAGGCGCTTTCCTTTTATCAAATCCATCTTGTCACCATGTCCTTGGTAACCTTATCCCACTGCCCAGCTCTTCTCTCTCCCTTCTCCCCCATTCCTCCCCATTCTCTCCTCACCTGTCCACCGCAATGGCCGTCATAGAGTAGATGCTGGCGAACACCGCCGTGATAGGAAAGAAGTTCTGGAAGCGACAGTAGTTGGCGCCGAAGTACCACTCGCTGTGAAGCGCATAGATGAAGTTGACCAAGGTGTTGAAGGCGGCCATGGAGGCGTCGGAGAAAGCCAGGTTCACGAGGAAGTAGTTGGTGACGGTCCTCATGCGCTTGTGGGCCAGGATGATCCAGATGACGATGAGATTCCCGAAGACCGCCACGGCCACCACCACGCCGTACGCCAGGGACCAGAGGGCGATGCGCCAGGACGGCTGCACGAACTGGTTGGTGAGGTTGGCCCGGGGCTGCGTAGGCGCCGGGGAGGCCGCGGGCGGTGCCGGCGCGGAGGAGGCGGCCGAGAGGTTGCCGGCTTGGACCAGCAGGTGCAGCCACTCGGCCTCGGCCGCTCCCGCCGCCGCCCCTGCGCCGAGAGCCGCGCTCAGGTTCCCGGCGTCCGCGCCATCCGTCCAGTTCGCGGCTGCGGGGAGAGAGCCCATGGCGGCGAGTGTGCAGCCCGGACGTCCGCGCTCCCCGCCGCCAGCCGGAGCCGACCCGCCGAAGTTCTTCTCCGCTTGCTGGTCCCTTCGCTGCGGGGCGGACTTCAGGGTAGAGAAACCACCGCCGCGCTCGCTGGCTGTGAGACAGACGCTTCGCGCCCGCAGGTGACGGGTCACGGGGGAGGCGGCTTCTCCGCGGCGTCCGCTCGCTCGCTCGGGCCGGCAGGAAGCGCGAGGTGCGAGGGAAGGGAGATGCGGGGAGCCGTCCCCGGCGGGGCACTCCGGGGTCGCCCCGCGCTAGTTCCCGGGCGCCGGCCGGAGCGCGGAGGTTCGGGCGCCGCAGCGGGCTTTATAGTCTCGCCCGGCCCCTGCTCTGCTGACGTCGCGCGGGCCGCGGGGCTGACGAACCCCTTCGGGGCTGCGGTGGCGCGCCTTTCCTCCCTCGCGCCCTTCTCATTCCGTTCGTGCGCTGCGTGCGGCCCCGCGGCGGGAGCTGGCGGCTCCGGACGCCCAGGAAGGGCTGCGCTCGCACGGTTGTAATTAAATCTGTACGCGATGGTCTTCTCCTCTTTTAACGTCAAGTATTCGGCTGAGGTCCCTGTTCGCAGACATTCCGTATGGGCTGTGCTTGCCCAAACCAGTGACACCATTCGCGCCTAAAGCCGAGGTGGGGGGTCGAGGGCGTGCGGGGCTGTGACCGCCGCGGGCTGTGGGTACAGCGCTGGTCGGCGCCGCGGGCTTGTGGACGTTCGTTCCACTTTCCGCCCGTGCGCGTTCTCACTTCCCAGGTCCCTTCCCTCCCACTTACGAAGTGCACCCGTGTGTCTTCCTCTGAACTCTGTCGCCAGAAATCAGCCCCGTCGCCTTCCTCCGGGCAGAGCCCGGTTTCTCCCGCGGGAGTCCGCTCTCCTCGGAACGCCAGAGCGCGCTGAGCGGAAACCGGAAACCCGAGGTGCAGGTGGTTTTTGTAATTCGATGACAAGCTTTGACTCTTCGATTCTCTGGCGTGAACACATTTTGTAAGCATCTAAACACATTCATGTGGCTATCCGGCTTTGGACATTTGGCGCCTTAGTTTCCGGGTCGGACCGTGAGGACACACTGATAAGGGTGAGTGACAGCGACCTGTTTCCTGCGCAGACCCAGAGGGCCTGACTTCTGAGGTTCGGCTGGGAGCACCGAGCAGCGGTGCTCTGTGCAGTGCGAGCTGGAGGCAGTAGTCTGTGCTTGGGTGTTACCGGCAATTTACCAGTATGTTCCAGAGCAGAAACTCGTCTTTATTAGTTTTTTGGAGGCAGGAATAACGAGATTTTGGGTTAATCGTGTTTTAGCAACCTCCCCCAAACACTAAATTCTTTGAACCTCATTTGAAAGTGAATATTTAAAAAATCTAATTTACAGAATAATTATGGGGCAAGTAGTTTCAACAGACCTTCAAAAACAGGAGGCAAGAGGGAGACCTCAATACATGTTAGCATCCTTTCTTCTTGTTATCATTGTTTGGTTCATCTGAACATTTTCAGGTAAAAGAGACGGGCACAGAAAGTTTTATTTGCTTCAAGAAAAGGTACCATGTGATTTGTGATGATTCTGTATCCTTTAGTTTCCTGGTGTAGAACATATTTCTCCAAAACTCTGCAGTGATTATTGTGCAAATGGACCTGGATGTCTGCTAATGAATAATGTTTTCTTTCTTGTAGTTTTTATGACAAACAAGGTAGTGTATGGAAATAACTTTGAGGCAACCTGATAATAAATATAATTAACTCTGCTTCAAAATAAATGCAGGCTGAAAATGATAAGTATCAAAAGTTATTATTTATTATTTTTCCTCAGAAAGGCCTGTGAAAATATGTGATAAATCATCAGTGAATTTAATAGAGTCCACATGTCCTGCTTACTAATTCTAAACTAAATCACTTTCTTTTGAAAGGCAGGTTATTTCTTTCTGCCAATTCACCACTTAGAAATTACCTGAGTTACAAGTGAAAACCTCTTTCTTCCCTAAGGAAATCAAGGAAGAATTAAAAAAAAAAATTTTTGTATGACTTGCATCAGTCATCAAATAAGTCGTGTGGTAGCTTGGGATTATGCATATTTTGATCAAATATTTAATGTTGTAAAATTACCTAGTTGTGTAGAAATCCATTCAGTTTACTCTGTGCTTTACTTATCCATACAGATTATAATGTCTGTGACTCTGCCTTCATTGGACTTTTCTGTGAATGGAAATGATAAGAAAAAAAAAAGTGATAATGATAGAATTAGAAGTACTTACAATGAAAGAGGGTTTTTTTTTAAGATTTTTAATTTATTTATTTTTAAGAGAGAGAGAGAGAGCAGGGTGGGGTGGGGGTGGGCAGAAGGAGAAGCAGACTCCCCACTGAGCAGCCAGCCTGATGCAGGACTCTATCCCAGGACTCTGGGATCATGACCTGAGCCCAAGGCAGATGCTCAACCCACTGAACCACCCAGTCCCCCAATGAAAAGGGTTTAATGAGTGAGTTCTTTCAGAGGAAGAGAGGGATCCAGGTCATGGCTTTCCTTTTAGATTTGCCTTCCACAGAGAGAATCTCTGTGTATCCGAGTAGAGGATTTATTGTTCATTCATTGCTTCAGTCATGCCTCCCATCAGTACTGAGTATACTTCCTTCCAGGAGCTGTGCCAAGTACTCGGGATGGAGAAGTGAAACTACAGACATAAGCCAGACATGAACCCTGTCCTCACTGAGCCTGCAGTCTAGCAGTATTTTTGACTTTAGAGCAAGTATTATGAATGGTGGAATAGGAAACTACAGAGAAAAATGGGAGTGTGCAACTGAACAGGACGTTGTTGTGTTAACTGGATTCTGGATTCTGTCAACTTAAAGAATTTCTTTGTAAGGAAAAGATACATGCACCCCTCTGTTTATTGCAGCTTCATTTACAATAGCCAAGATATGGAAGCAACCTAAGTGGCCATAGGTAGAAGAATGGATAGAGGAGGTGTTACACACACACACACACACACACACACACACACACACACACACAGACGAATATAATTCAGCCATAAAAAATGAGATCTTGCCATTTGTGACAACATGAATGGACCTAGAGTATATTATAGTAAGTGAAATGAGTCAGAGAAAGACAAACACCATATGATTTCACTTATCTGTAGAATCTAAAAAATAAAACCAACAAAAAAGTAGACACACACCCATAAATATAGGGAGCAAGCGGATTGTTGCCAGTGGTGAAAAGGGAGAATAGGCAAAATGGTTGAAGGGGAGTGGGAAATGCAGGATTCCGGTTATGTAAAGAGTAAGTCACAGGGATGAAGGGTACAGCAGAGAGAATATAGTCAATGGTATTGTAATTGTGGAGTACAGTGACTGATGGTAGCCAACTTGTGGTGAACATAGCATAACATATAGAGTTGTGGAATCACTATGTTGTTCACCTGAAATTAGTGTAACATTATGTGTCAACTCTACTTCAATTAACAAAAATTCCTTGTAAGGATGGAATGAAGGGCCAAAAAATAGACTTGTCAGAAGATTATGCCTTGAAAAATGGGAAGGTTTAGAAGATAATGGCTAAGAAAGGAGCTTCCTTAGACTTCTTCCTAAGAGAATTTGATGAATAATCTGCTCATGGTAGCTCTAGAATCTGAATTCTGCCCTTATCTGAGTCCACTCTGCTAGTTTCCCAATTCCTCTTTCTACTACTATAAGAACTCCAAACGTCCTGGCCTTGGACTCCCAAGGGAAGGACAGGCAGAGGAAACGGTAACATACCAGAAGCTAAGTCTTAGAGAAGGACCCTATACTCTTACATTCAAAACTTGGGAGTGTGACTTTTCTGCCACTTCCTCCTCCCCGCCAATGCCGCTCAGACTGTACCACTAGCTCAGAGCTCTAGGCTCCAGCTAAACTAGCTCCACAGTGCTCTCTCTCCAGCTGCTTTCATGATCATCTACCAGGACTTCTTCAGCCAGGTGAGATGTTCTCCGACATCTACGAGATTTGGGAGATCATAGATGGACTCTGCCTGGAGATGGAGGGGAAGATGGTCAGTAGGACAGAGGGTAACATTGATGATTCACTAATGGTGGAAATGCTTCCACTGAAGTCCCTGGCAAAGGTACTGGAAGCACAGTAATCACTGATGTTGCTATTGTCATGAACCATCATTTGCAGGAAACCGGCTTCACAAAAGAAGCCCACAAGAAGTACATCAAAGATTACATGAAATCAATCAAAGGCAAAATTAAAGAAGAGAGGCCAGAAAGAGTAAAATCTTTCGTGACAGGAGGCGAAGAACAAATCAAACACATCCTAGCTAGTTTCAAAAATTACCAGTTCTTTATTGGGGAAAACACGAATCCAGATGGCATGGTTGCTCTGCTGGACTATTGTGAGAATGGTGTGACCCCATGTATGATTTTCTTGAAGGACAGCTTAGAAATGGAAAAGTGTTAACAAATTTGGCTATTACTTTGGACGCATCACCTTTTGTCGTAACTGGCTGCTGCTCTTCATCCACACAACACCAGGACTTACACAAACGGGCCTGATGTCATCTTGAGCTCTTCTTTTATTTTGACCTTGATTTATTTGGAGTGGAGGCACTGTTTTTAAGGCTTTTAAAAAAAACATATCATATAGGTTATCTAAAGATAAAATGCATTTAAACTCATTTGAGAGAATGACTCTTAGCTTAATACATATTTAAATCGATCCTGTGTTGTGTCCTGGAGAAGCTAGGGCCTGGTTGTAGACTACGGCTAGAAAGCATAAGACTGCCTGCAAATAACTTCTACAGTGAAAACTTCATCTGGGACTGGAATAGAAAAAAAAACAAGAACCAAACTGTTAATTCTGAGTTCAAGTAAAGGGAAAGACCATGCTCATACATGTGCAAACATTTGAAATGACTCCTTACACATTTCATCACATACAAAGGGAAGCAGTAGTTAACTTGAAGAGATTTCCAAAAGAATAAAAAGAGACTTACATAGTAAGGAAAAAAAAAACCTTGGGAATATGTTTGAGCACATTTAAAACCTATGCAAATGCATGAGGCTGGTAGGAAATAAGCCAAGCATGGTATCATAGGAGATGCTAATAGGTTTTACATTATAGTAATTAAATCTTGGTTTGACTGTGTAAATGTTAATACAAATTCTGATCTTTTATGTGAATGTTTGTTATTTATTCCTAATGACCAAGAAATGTTTACCTGCTTTATTATGTGTAATACATTACATTTCTTTCAAGTTTTATTTGTTCTCCATATTTTTGCTTAGAATACCTATTGGTAATGTGCCCCAGTAATTTGCTAACGACTTATAATAATAGAATGGATACTGATGACATGCTTTCGCCCCCTCTTTTCTCCTCCTTTTTTTTCTCTCTTACAACTCAAGGTAACCATATGGCATATTTCACACCTGTATTTTTATTTTAACAGTCCTCTTAAAAATAATAGGGTAGAATTTCAGGTATTGGTGCTGGCTAGTGGACGAGTTATTTTCAGAAAATTTTGTCAAAATTCCAGATTTCTCTGACAACAAACTTCTCTTTAACAGTTTGGTTTCAGTATGTTCAGTGTTCCCACTGCGTTGAGATTTATTTTTCTTTCTTATGAATTTCAGATCTGATAGTCCACACTTTGACTCTTGCTTTGCACTTTTTTCCTTTGTTATTTCATCATACTACTTTGCAATCACATTGGGTCATTTCCACTCTCTGAGTTTTGGGCTCCTACAATCAGTCTGCTAAGTATTGCTGGCAATCAGTCAATAATCAGCAATCGATAAAATGCCAGTCTATTGTGCAGACCGGTGCTCCTTGAAAATGTTTGCTTTCTGCCAGACACCCTTTTCATGTGGATCTATCAGTTTCCATTTCCCTGAATCCCAAATTTCTTCAACTTTCTTCTTTCTCCATCATCCTTCTCCTTCTCAGCAAGTTATCTCCAGTTTATCTGAAAAAAATTCAGAACATCAGCCAAGTTGGAGCATCTGGGTGGTTCAGTTGGTTAATGACCAGCTCTTGATTTTGGCTCAGGTCATGATCTCAGGGTCGTGAGATCCAGCTCTGCACTGGGCACTCAACATGGAGTCTGCTTGAGATGTTCTCTCCCCTTCTCTGTCCCTCCTCCTGCTCTCTAAATAAGTAAATAAATAAAATCTTTAAAAAAAAAAAGAACATCAGCCGTGAATTTCACATTTCTGTGAATTTCGTCAATATTTTCATCATTTGTTATCATCTTGGTGAAAGTGATTTATCTTCTAAAAGAAACCCATTCTTTTATCTGTGCCACCTGTTCTTTCAACAACTCTTTTCTCTTTCTCTTCAGCATCTTTTTTTTTCCCTTTAGGTTGAAACACATCTAAGAATCTACATTAAAATAGCTTTTTTCTCGCCACATTCCCTTTTAGTTATCATTATCACTCTTCTCTCTCTCCTTCTCTTCCCACGTTAGCTTCTTTAACAAAATATCTAAATTCATTATTTTCACTTTGTCACTCACAATAATATTCTTAAGTTTTAAATATTTAATACTGTCAATACACTGTCCTATCAATTGCCTGCACGTTAAATCAAAGTGTCATTTTCTGTCCTTAACTTCCTTGACCTCTCTGTAGCATTAGCATTTGACATTTATATTGGTTTCTTAGGGTTGTCATAACAAATTACCACAAACTGACTGGCTTAAGACAACAGAAATTTATTCTTTCACAGTTTGAGGGGCTAGAAGCCTAAAGTCAGGATGTGGGCAAGTTTGGTTCTTTCTGGAGACTCTGAGGAAGAATCTGTTCCATGCCTCCTTCCTAGTTTCTGTTGGTTGCTGGCAATCTTTGTTGTTCCTGGCTTCTAGACACATCATTCTAATTCTGTCTCTGTCATCACACAACGTTCTCCCTGTGTGTCTTTACATTACCTTCTCTGTGTCCAAATTAACCTCTTCTTATAATGAGATCAGTCATTGCATTAGGGTCAGCCCCAAACAAATATACTCATCTTAACTTGATTACATCAGCAAAGACTCTGTTTTCAAATAAGGTCATATTCACGGGTACTGAGAGTTAAGAACAGAATATATTTGGGGGGTGTATGGAGGGACACAATATCGAAGGTCATATTTAGGAAGGTTTTAAATTGGAGACTGACAGGTCGTCTGTTGTATATAGATTTTGCAAATCAAGTGCTGAGTAGGAAACAATGAATAAACAGACTATGAGTAAAGATACCATGAATCCTTTCCCCCTTCAAAATACTAAGTATTATTAAAACAATAGCCCCCAATGTGGTGTATGAATTATTATGGAAGTGGAAAATGATATGATATAAAGTATTATATATCAAGAATCTTGATAATAATCTTATTCTTTAAGTCCAATAATTTCACTCCTAATGATTTGATCTAAGGAAGTAAGCAGAAATTCAGACAAAAATTTATGTACAAGGATCTATTTTAGAGTTATATTTATGAGATCAAAAATGTAAAAGGCATAAACATAAAATAATTTTGGCATGTCCAAAAACTGAATCTTAGTATCTTCAAAGATGGGCTTTTATCCTATCATTTGAAGAGCATGTTTTAAATGTTCTAAAATTAGATGGAAGGGATGGTTGCACAATACTGTGAATGTGCTAAAAGCTACTGAATTGTACACTTTAAAATGATTAAAATGGTGGATTTTGTGTTATTTAAATTTTACCTAAAACAGGGAACAGTTCCTAAAAAGACCAAAGAACTAAGAGTTCAGAAGGATTCGTCATGTCACAATCAAGGTTTATACAAAAGAATCAAGTCAAGACATATTCAAGTGAAGTTACGAGACCCCTGGAGTCATAGATAAAGAGAGAATATTATATGCAACAAGCAAAAATAGTTAAATCACTTGTAAGTTTAATAAATCAATTTGGTCTTGAAATTTTACACATTACCTGCTGGAAGAGAGTCGAGGAGTTCTTAAAAATTCTTCGGGAGAGAAAAATGTGTTCCAAGAAATTTATCCCATTAAGTAAGCTCTTTTTCAAATATAAAGATAACAGAAAGACATTTTGAAACATGCAGGGACTCAGATATTATAACACTGATGAGTGTTTTGTAGAACACAAATGATACTCCAAGCAACCAGCCAACCAACAAGCAAGCAAACAAAGAGATAATCTCTTTGCAACTAAAACCCAGCCAACAAAGGTGGACTGGAGTAGCTATCAGTAAGACTGGAGCCATGGAGATGAGTTGGATATGAGTCACAGTGATGACTTTGAGGTGATCAGTGTCCTCACTACCAATGTTTCTAAACATATGTGTGCACAACAGAGTCACAGATTACATGAGGAGTAGCTACTACAGTTTGTAGGCAAGCGAAAATCACATTATCAAAGTTGCCCTTGAGAATCCTCCATATCACCTATAAAGTAGGATATGTGCACACACCATATTTCCTAAGGAACAAAATAGCTAGTCTTCAAGCTGGAATCTATTGCTGCTGCTTCAGTTTAGCACAAGGTAAAGCATTAGATTGTATTCAGAGTCCAGATGGTACGAAATGCACATTTTAAGCACTAGAATCATACTTCTCTGTGCAGAACTGTTACACAATGAGAGGTCAGAATGACTGAATTGAAGATTCATTTCTCCCATCTCCTTTTCTCACTGGGACTCTGCTAAATCAAGAAAATGGGAAGTTCGGGGCGCCTGGGTGGCACAGCGGTTAAGCGTCTGCCTTCGGCTCGGGGCGTGACCCCGGCGTTATGGGATCGAGCCCCACATCAGGCTCCTCCGCTGTGAGCCTGCTTCTTCCTCTCCCACTCCCCCTGCTTGTGTTCCCTCTCTCGCTGGCTGTCTCTATCTCTGTCAAATAAATAAATAAAATCTTTAAAAAAAAAAAAGAAAATGGGAAGTTCATTACCTGAAAATGTAAATTATTTCTCCCCTTCCTTTTTTTCTCCCTACTTCTTTCCTTCTTTATTTCCTAAGTATATTTGTTGGAATTTTAGAAAATGAAATGCATGTATAATATAATTCCATAGAATTATAGCATCATGATAATTTTGCAACCTACATTTATACCCTCAAGTAATTTGGAGACAATTTCCAAAGAAACAAAAACATATTCATACAAATTCATTAAAAGAATTCTAATAACATCAAGATTTGTTTATTTATTTATTTTTTGTCTAAGAGGAGAAAAGTTTCTACTCAAATACGTAGGGGGTGGTGGGTCAGACTTCTGTTGGTTATCTACAAACACTGGCATTTCCCATGTTGATTCAAAAGATACAGGTGACATAATTAAGAGAAGAATTAATCTTTCAAAACTCATTAAAGTATCTATTACTCTAAATTAAAAACTGCTAAATGTGTGTGAGTAGGGGGTAGTTGGATAATTCAGCTTTTTTTTGCTCTCGAAATAAGAGCTCCTTGGAGAACGCCTATCTGTTAATTAAATCAAAGTTAATCAGTACAATTATAGGAGTCCGTGATTGGTATATAATTTCTGTGCTACACACTCGCTTACTATCATTTAAAGAAGGAATCAGAAATTAGTGTGTACAGGAGAACCTGATATCTTTATGTATGCTTCATTTTGCTTAGTATCATTTTTCATTTCAAATATGATCACTGCATAAACTCCACAAGATTGGAAATATATTAAAGAGAAAATAGGTAAAATTTGCTCAAAATAGTGCACAAAATTTTCTGGATACACATTTATTCCGAAATGTTCTTAGTGGTCTAAGAAGATTTCTAAGAACACAATCTATGATCAAATCAGCATTTTATATGGCTTAATCTAAATCTGGTTTAGATTAAAAAATCAAATATAGCCAACACTCTGAGGTACAAATTACCTTCTAATCTCTGTACTATTACATACTGACTAGTGTAGTATTCAGCTGTTGATCAAGAGCTGAAAAGAACGCATCAATATGTGCATGTTTATGCACAAATTGTATGTATTGCATTATTGCATTAACATATTATGTACATTTAAGATATTAATGATAGAGAAAGATGAAGCCATTGACAATAGTTTTTAAAACATACAGATAGGATCTCAGTATGTAATCTCCATTCACATAAAGTAGATTTGGTCATGGATAGGAACATTTTCCTTCTGTAATTAATTTGAAATGATATTAATAATGTTGCATAGGTGCTTCTCTCACACAACCCGTACAAAACAAGTTATTAGCAACCCGCTACTTCCATGGCTGCCTGCACAGCCGGGAGTCAACAGGTGTATGCAGAAATGGCTGTCCTACCTTTTATAGTATTAATATACTTCCTAATTGATTGAAACACCGATTTTTTTTTTTCTTTTTTCTTCTTAGGAAGCTTTATCCTCTTTACTGGGAACACTTGCAGTTCCTCAGTATCCCAACAATTAAAACTATAACGCTCCATACTGAAGCACCTGTAGGCGCTAGTTGGCATGGAGTTGGCAAATAAGGGAATGATAACTCTGTAATTGGGGGATAGATGCATTTTTTGTTTGTTTGTTTTTGAGAGAGGGGTCAGGCACAGAGGGAGAGGGAGAGAGAAAATCCCAAGTAGGCTCCATACCTAGCGCAGAGCCCAATGTGGGGCTCAGTCTCACAACCTTGTGATCATGACCTGAGCTGAAATGAAGAATCACACGCTTAGTTGACTGGCCATCCAGGTGACCCATGTTGGTGCATTTTTATATCTGGTGAGGTTGCCTCCAGTCGTGTTGACCAGCCTGTTTCAGTAGTCCAAAGTCTCTCCCCCAGAACTGATTGTATATTTTGGTAGTGCTCTTGTTAACTAAATAGTATAAATTTTGAGAACTGTTCCTGATCCTTTTTTCCCCCATATACCCTGATTTTTTTAAATGTAACTATTTATTTTTCCTGAACAGAAGTCCTTCAGGTACGTCTATAAGACATTATAGTACAGTTGGCCCTTGAACAACAAGAGTTTGAATTACTTATATGCAGATTTTTTGAATAAATACAGTACAGTACTGTAAATGTGTTTTCTCTTCCTTATTATTTTCTTAACATTTTCTTTTCTCTTGCTGATTTTATTGTAGAAATACATTATATAATATATGTAACATACAAAATATGTGGTAATTGACAGTTTTGTTATCAGTAAGGCTTCTAGTAGACAGTAGGCTTTTAATAGTTAAATTTTGGGGGAGGCAAAAGTTTGGATTTTTGATTGTGTAGGGGGTCAGTGCCCCTAAGCCCTACATTGTTCAAGGGTCAACTATAGATGTGTATATAGTCCAAAAATG
Source organism: Ursus maritimus (assembly GCF_017311325.1). Classification (NCBI taxonomy): domain Eukaryota; kingdom Metazoa; phylum Chordata; class Mammalia; order Carnivora; family Ursidae; genus Ursus; species Ursus maritimus. The sequence goes on from NW_024423453.1 coordinate 476,660, forward strand.
TATATAGCAATGTAGTGCCATAATTGTTAAAATCTCTCTTTTATGAGTGAGGAAACTAACAGAGAAGCAATTTGAAACTTAACTGACAGGGTCAGCATTCCAATCCAGATGTTTCAAAAGCAAATCCCACAGCCTTAATCAAACACTCTTTGGTCTCAATTTAATTGGGAAGTAATTGGAAGAGGCTAATGTGGTTTTTTTACATCAAATCATCACACAGAGTATAAAATACACAGAGTGAAATAAAAAAAATAATACATCAACATTCCTTAAAAGTCAACAAAATAAAAGTAAAGGGGAACATATCTTACAATTATTTATATTTCAAGTTATATTTAACCAGTATAACCAGTTATACTGGTTAGATGTTTTGAATGGAAATTAGTTCTTATCAATTTCTCATAGAAATAAAACACCTATGAGGACATTTACTTGATAGTTTTTTTTTTTTTTTTGGCCTGTTCTTACAGTTTTATTTAAATTGCAAATTTAAGTCTCTCTTCACTATAGGGTTTTTCTTCTATTTGTTAATGTCATCCTTGCTGTAGAAGGAGAATTCATTAATGAGTCAAAATGCTCTACCTGACAGGTAGACAGACCTCTCCAGAGGTTTCTTGCAATAGAGACAGTGCAGAATAAATCATAATCAATCCACTTGTGGAAAAGATTTGGAGAAACATCTGAAGATTTTGTGTTTGCATGGTCAAGTTCAGATCATTGCCATTTCTTCTTTTTTCCAAAATTTTTATTTAAATTTTAGTTAGTTAACATATCGTGTAAGGAGTAGAATTTAGTGATTCATCACTTTTATTTAACATTCAGTGCTCATCACAACAAATGCCCTCCTTAATACCCATCAACCACTCACCTCCTTCCATCAGCCCTCAGTTTGTCCTCTGTTTTAAAGAGTCTCTTATGCTTTGTTTCCCTCTCTCTCTCTCTCTTTTTTCTCCTTCTGATATATTCGTCTGTTTTGTTTCTTGAATTCCACATGAGTGAAATCATATGGTATTTGTCTTTCTCTGACTGACTTATTTTGCTTAGCATAATACCCTCTAGCTCCATCCCTGTCGTTGCAAATGGCAAGATTTCATTCTTTTGATGGCTGAATACTATTCCATTGTATGTATATACCACATCTTCTTTATCCATTCATCAGTTGATGGACATTGGGCTCTCTCCATAGTTTGGCTATTGTTGATAATGCTGCTATAAAATGTATTTTTTTCAATAAGACTTGAGCATTAAAATGACTTCTTGATCCAAGCTGCCAGATATAGTGATTCCTCTGATGGATTTTGGCAAAATAAATTGAAAACCTCCTAGGAAGGACTCACCATTCTACATACCATGTTAACAAAGTTTGTGATTCATGGGAAATATCAACATGAACTGGAGTTTGGAAGAATTTAATCTCATTTCTCATGGATGACTTTGAAGGGTTCAGGAGTTCAGTGGAGGAAGTGACTGACTATGTGATGAAAATAATAAGAAAGCCAGAATTAGAAGTAGAGCCTGAAGATGTTACTGAATTACTGCGGTTTTATGATAACACTTTAACAGATGAGTTTCTTCCTATGAATGAGCAAAGAAAGTAGTTTCTTGAGATGCAATCTACTTCTGTTATACTGTGAAAATTGTTGAAATGACAACAAAGAATTTAGAATATTATATAAACTTAGTTGATAAAGCAGTGGCAGAATTTGAGAATATTGACTCCAATTTTGAAAGAAATTCTACTGTAGGGAAAATGCTATCAAACAGCATTGCATGCTACAGAGAAATTTTTTGTTAAATTAAGAGTCAGTTGAGGCAACAAGCTTCATTGTTGTCTTATTTTAGGAAATTGCCACAGCCATCCCAACCCTCAGCAACCACCACCCTGATCTGTCAGCATCTATCAACATTGAAGCAAGACCCTCCACCAGAAAAAGATTACAACTCATTGTTGTAATGATGGTTAGCATTTTTTAGCAATAAAATATTTTTAAATGTGTACACTGTTTTTTTTAGACATAATACTATTGCACATTTACTTAATAGGCTACAGTATAGTGTAAACATAACTTGTATATACACTAGGAAGCCAAAAAAATGTATTTGTCTCCCCTTACTGTTAGTCACTTTCTTGTGGTGGTGTGGAACTGAACCCACAATATATCTGAGGTATACCTATATTTGGAAACAACCCTCATAATCTTATTATTTTTATTGTTTTCTATGGCAAAGCAAAATTTCCAAGGTAGTTTAATCTTTAGTTTCAAAATTCTTATAGGATTTTGAAAATGTATTAAGTTTATATAAAATAAAGTAGTGTGAAAATCTGAAAAGACTGAGAAAAATAACATTTAAGACTTTCTAGAAATAACAACATCTATAAAACAATAAAAAAGGGAGGCATTGTTTCACCTAAATAAATATAAATGGTTCTAACCCTAGCATCTCTTCCTTATACCATTGGTCTCCAAGTGAGGTGGAAAAATTGCACGCAGTGCTGGAGAAGATTCGTTAGGATGTGGGGGGATATATTAGAACTTTTATTACTTTTATTCTTTATCTTATCCTTTAACTGTTTTATGCTATTGATATATATTTTAAAATTTACATAATATATTAGTATAGAACAAAGGTATAAATTACACAATAATGATTATGTGTGCGTGCACATGCCCTGTGTGCACTGATTTTTAATTGGTGAAAATCTGTTATAAAAGATCTTAATGCTATACTTCCCTTTCCTGTCTCTTCTCTCACTGCCACCGCATTCTCCAGCCACAGACAAGGTGCATTGCTTTTGGTCCTGGAAGATTTCCCCTGTTGGCTTAGAGTAGTAGGACACAAAGATGATGGCATGACAGAAAACTACATTTCTTCTCTGGTTTGTGCCATCTTCCTGAGTCCTAGTGCTAGTGTGAAAAATAAGGTTACTGAATGGATTTTTTTAACCTTAGGAGATTATGCTTATAATTTCCACTCTATGTGGGAGACCCTTATTCCAATCCCGATGTCTTACATTCTCTTCAGCTGGTATTAATCCTTTATCCAAAGACTTAAAATTATTTCTCTAGAAATATTAGACTAATAGATTTATTGACTCTTTCTGGTCTATTGCATTAGGGGAAATCAGATGTAATAATTTTGGTGGGAAAAATGCCTGAATAAAGCATTCTTAAAATGGGAAAATTCTGATCTTACCCTTTGCAGTGATTCCTACTGTACTTTTATGGTTGCTACAATTTGTTGATGATAAAAAGTATTACCTACTGAGCCGTAATTAAGGCTGTGTTTCTGAAATCTTAGAGAGCAAACTTATGAAAAATGCAGTTTATTTATAGACTGACTCTTTTTTATTTATATAAATAGACCCAACTGATCTCTCTGAGCTTAGAAGAAAGTGATTACTTCATCTGCAGAAATAATTTCCTTGGATGCCTGAAGAAATAAAATCAAGAGAGAAAAAAATTGAAGTATTCAAAAGTCTCTTATCTTAGAGGGACTGTAGAGATCACTTACTCCAAACACCTTGGAGATAGAGCAATTGAGTCACCAGGAAATGAGAAGTCATTTGCTTTGTAAATACGGTAAAATGGCTTGGGTTAGGAAAAAACTTTATTAGTATTGGTGGACACTGGTGCTCAGTGTACTGCCATATTCAGTTAGCAACTGCTAACTACCTCTTGGGTTTTAATTTAAGCTTCTATTGTTGAATGGCATGCAGTTATTTTGAGACCTGAAATCTCTATTTTGGTCTGTGTTCTATCAGATCATCATCCCAGCAGGATGGGAATTGCGCAGAGATGTTCCTCAGCAAGTGGAAGTGGAAGTATTCTTGGTTCTTGGAAATATTCAAGAAAATGCAACAGAAGAAACCACTGAGGGTACAAACTACATAAATGAACACACAGCTATTATTCTTTGGGTCCCACATTAAATCTTCCTGAGGAATTACCTAACATTCTGACTAAATGGGCCCCTTCCAATGATCAGTTATCTGAAGGTGCTAAAAATGCAGCATGATTTACAGATGTCTCAAGAGTAGAAGGTTAATAATCTGGAAAGCAATTGTACTGTAACTGGCTGATAATATGATATAGATTTTTCACATTTATAGGGCAATAGCTAATGAACCAGCAACATATCTAGAAAATGAGACAGAGATAATTGGAAGACAAAAGAAATTTCAGTGGGTGCTATGTTATGGAAAATGTTGTGAATTTAGGAGGCAGAAATCAAAATGGGCCATATTGATGCCCACCAAGAGAATGCCATCCAAATTCAGAAGGGGCCTGAAACCAAGCAGTAGATACTCTTGATGGTTCCTAGAAAGTGGTCTCTTGGACACATGAGATGAGTTGGCATGGGGAGCTACCAAGAAATACACTGATTGGCAGAGAAAAACTATGTGTCCTACTGGCTTAGAAACTGACACTATTTGCTTTTTTCAATAGGAACATTAGAGACTAAAAGAAGCCATGGCTGCATTTTGAGTAGATCTATGCAGGCCCATTGTTTATAGATTACATTGACTCATTATTCTTGTCGCTGGGTGGATACCAAAGGGCCTTGACCAATGTAGGCAATTATTTTGAATCTAGATTTACATATCCATTAACTGAAGAAAATACTTCTAACACTGTTAATGCCTAGCCTAGCGCAGGACATTCCAGTTTGGACCTTCTGCTCGTATAGCATTTGGTGAGGGAACTCAGTTTATTGCGGGTGCGGTGGAACAATGCAGTGGAACAATACCACATCTTACCACATTCACAAAATATTAGAAAATTAAAAACTTCAATGGGCAATTGAAACAGCTGCTTACTACATTAAGAGGTTATAAGGAAGGCTTGCAAAATTGAATAAATGTGTGTTAAAACTTAATATATCTGAATATAAAGGGGGTTCATGATAGCATAGATTGTTGACACATTGTGCAGAAAATAGAGAAGAAGGAATGAGGGATAGTACAAACACATAGCATTAATTTCTGTCCCCCTTCTGATATTTTTTCCGTTTCTGTCCCTGATTCAATAGTGTGGAACTTGGATTGCATTTATGAATTCCAGGAGAAGAAATGATTTTTGAATATGATTCATAACAATATCTCTAAAGGAAAATGAAATTAAGAGTTAAAAATTAAAAAAAAAAAAACTCTTCAAGAGAAAAATAGGCATGAAAAGATGATCCAACACACTATGATTAGCATCACCAAAGTGAAAAACAATGAAATGGACTAGAACAAATACTAATAATTATCATTAAGGAAACTATTTATGGAATACAATGATACTTAAACCTATGTACTGGAAGACTTCAATATTATATGTGACTTTCAACTGAGAATGATCAACACCAAGATATAACCTATTAAAATTACTGAATGTCAAATATCTTTTAAAAAGGCATTTGGATACCAGGAAAAATTAATTTACTTATAAAGGGAAAAAAAGCAAATAGGTGCAACACTTCTAGAACATAATATTTCATAATAGAATACAGTGGAGCAACTTATTAAAGATATTCAGCCAAAATATAAAGGTCACGGACAATTATGAACGTGAGAGTAATTGACTAATATTGTTCCCATCAACTATTTATGAATAATAGTCTAGATAACTACTGTAATCATCTGAACAGTCATAGGAGAAGTTTCATTATTAGGTATGGTGATAAACATAAAGTATATTAAACAATGCAACCAAGTTAAGTGTTTAGGATGATGATGAGAAAATTATAAATGTGTATGCTTTGACATCATAGATATAATAGAACTATCAAAAATTGGCAGAGAAGAGAGAGAGAGTATATGGAAGTAAAACAAGTTTACTAGTTGTTTTATAGGTAATAAAAATTAAAATAATATGATTGTAATTAGGTATTAGACCATAGGGAGAGAAAGGGAGAAATATTTTATTAGCCTAATTAATTATTGTGAATAATAGGAATCAAAAATAGTATGTCAAAAGAAGACCTAGAATATTATATGTAATCATTATTAGCAGTATAAAGCCAATTATTAAAACAAAAAAAATAAATTTATCTACACAAGAAGTGATGTGACGAAATAAAAAGAAATACACCATATGATGTAGGCTTTAAGTAAAATAAAACAATGTGATAGAATTGAGAACAAATACTTGGTCATATCAATGAGTGTAAATGACTCTAACTCAACCATTAATATAATAGAAGATATTCAGATTGTCTAATAAGGCAAAAGCCATGAAGTAAACAAGGTACATGCAAAATTAATGATAAAAACTATAAAAGTGTCATAATTTTGATAGACAAAATAATCTAGACAAGAAAAATATTTTTTAGTGCTGAAGTTCTAGAATGTGGGTCTTTTTTTAAGTATAAATGTTTTTATTTTTTATTTTTTTAAGTTTTTATTTAAATTCCAGTTAGTTAACATACAGTGTAATGTTAATTTCAGGTATGCAATTCAGAGACTCAACACTTACGTATAACACCCATTGCTCATCAAGACAGTGATTTAACCCACCCCTACCCACCTCCCTCCATCAACCCTCAGTTTGTCCTATCTTAAACAGTCTCTTCTGGTTTGTTTTCCTCTCTCTCTTATTTCCTCCCTTTCCATATGTTCATCTGTTTTGTTTCTTAAATTCCACATTAGTGAAATCATATGGTATTTGTCTTTCTCTGACTGACTTATTTTGCTTAACAAAATACACTCTAGCTCCATCCATGTCACTGCAAATGGCAAGATTTCATTCTTTTGATGGCTGAGTAATATTCCATCATATAGATATATCACATCTTCTTTATCCATTCATTAGTCAATGGACATGTAGGCTCTTCCCATAGTTTGGCTGTTGTTTATAATGCTGCTATAAACATTGGGGTGCATGCAGCCCCTAGAGTCAGTATATTTGTATCCCTTGGGTAAATACCTAGTAGTGCAATTGCTGGATCCTAGGGTGGTTCTATTTTTAACTTTTTGAAAAACCTCCATACTGTTTTCCAGAGTGGCTGCGCCAGTTTGCATTTCTACCAACAGTGTAAGAGGTTTCTCCTTTCTCCACATCCTTGCCAACACTTTTCTTGTGTTGTTGGTTTTAGCCATTCTGACAGGTGTGAGGTGGTATCTCATTGTAGTTTTGATTTGTATGTCCCTGATGATGAGTAACGTTGAACATCTTTTCATGTGTCTGTTGGCCATTTGAATTCTCCAACAATTCAGGTGAGTACAAGAGGTGGTGGAGGGGAGAGGGATGAAATAACTATCAGGCAGTAAGAGAAACTTCAGGAGCATAACAACCATGTGCAGTGTGTGGACTTGTTTGAATCTTGGTTTGGATAAATTAAGTCACGCTTGAGACAATGTGTGATTAAGGGCTGGCTATTATTAATATTACCTAATTAAATAATTGTTAATTTTACTATGTGTGATGGTAGCATAGTTGTATTTTTTAAAAGTCCATGCTAGAGATACATCTTGAAGAACCTGCTGGTTAATTGATGTATGTTTGGGATTTTCTATAAATATAAATATTTAATACCCATAATATTCTGAATAATAGAAAAGTGAATAGTCTCATTTTGTCAAGGTTAGGGAACATAAACTCATTCTTTACAAATACTACAATGTCTCTCTTTTGAAATAGAAAAATACATATTTTTAAAAATAAATATAAATTTCCAAGGAGTAGTTTGCTTATTCCCTCAAAATGGAGTATTTTAAATATTATTTCATTTTGCTGTGCTAAAGGAAAAAAAAAAGATGGAGATAATATTGATACTTTCTAAAAGATATCTCCATTGTCACTATTGTTTCATACACAGACACTTATGATACAAGGGGAAAAGTGAACAAGCACTTGATTCTAAAAACATTAATATCAGCTTGGTCTCATAAGGGAATGGTTTATCATAATTACTCATGCTTTTGTAACTCTGGGTGTTTTTATACAATAGGTCAGAAAATGAATTTTGCAGGAGAATTTTTATGTCATATCTTCATTTTTTTATTTACAAACATTTGTTGAGGACTACTATTAGCCAGACACTATTTGGGATATTGAAATGTGATAATAATAATTAAAAAACAAGCTTATGATTTCATAGTTATTAAATTTAATGGGGATACCCCTAAAAGAAAAAAACACATGTATTCTATGGTATCTATAATATTTGGTAATGACATTATTATAATGCCATCTAATATACAGAAATGAAAGATGTTAACTTTTTTTTTAAGGATATTACCTTTTAAAAGTAGTCTCTTTTCTAATGAATGTATGTCATGACAGCAAAAGTAATATATGTCTATGCGTATGGGTGAGGTTTTTTGGTAACCAACCTTTGTGCACTTAAGAGTTTGAGACATTATATCTTTGTATATACCTTCTCCTTATTCATGGACTCTAAATGTTGAATGCTTCAGGTTCTTTCCTGAACTTCACCATTATTTCTTTCTTTACCTCTCCTTTTCTTCTTTTTCCTCTTCTATCCTATCTCCTTCTGCCTTTCCTCATTTTATTTATCCTTCATCAGTTCATCAAATGGGAATTTTAGATCTCTCTTATTTCCTTGTCTTTAACTACATGTTGTAGGAGAATTTTTGTTATTACTGTGGAGAATTAACTTTTGTTAGTCAGCGATGACAACTCTGACTTTGGTATCAAAGGTGGCAAACATTTAGAGAATGAGCTACCTATTATGCCTTGAATACCATAATAACAAAAATTTTTGATTAATAATAGCCATTTTGATGGAAGTCCTTAAACATGAGATTATTTCACAATTCAACAGATCACATCTTACATATGAGAAATTTTTGTCTGTCTTACAATTTCCAAAGATAACATTTACAGAATGGTAACAGGGATAATGTGGCTTAAATTAATTTGGCTTTCATATCAGACTATGTCTATGCAGACAGATATCCATTAATATTAGTGTATTTTGCTTAATTTAAGCATATCTATGAGAAAATAAAATGATTTTTTCTCTTCCACCAGGCAATTTCCTGTTTATAGTAAATTCACATATACAAAGCTATATGGATATACATTTTAAATATATTAAAATGTTTTATGGTTATATAAATATATAAATTACATGTGATATATAGTACTATACATAATATATATACTATGTATACCATATACCTAGTATATTGACATATATACTATAAACATAGTATTGATTATGTTTCATAATATGTAGTAATAGTATTCATTCATGTATCTGTCATCATTTGTCCATCGTCTGGGAAGCTATGGAGGAGCTACCTGACTGTCAAACTGGGGCAGTAAGTGTGACTCAGTCTCTCTCTCTGCACCGTCTTTATACTCTCCCGGCTTCAGCATTTCTCCAACTTCTTTGATGAAATAGTTTAGTAATTTGGATCTTTAACTTTATTTTAATATCCCCTGATGTATATAGCTCTCTGTTTTCAGAAAACTAATCATCAATTTCAATACATCTTATTTATCTTTGAATATTTAGATCTAGTTTGATATATATTGCATTTGTCATCAATATTTTTCTTACTCCTCCCTTATCAAGTCTCATGGATTATATTCCACTTTCAGAGTAGTCTGTGGATACTATTCTATTCTTTATCAGCCTCTAGCATTATAAATGGAGAAAACCAATATAAATTTGATTTGGGGTAGGTCAATGTATGATTTTTTTTTATTCTTAGGGTTTAGAGTTTTTAAAGTTCAGAAATAACATGACTAGTTGTGACTTTTTTTCATGAATTCAGCCTGAGTCATTCCAATTTTCAAACCTATGTTTCTCTTCATCTAGAGGACACTTTCTTACATTCTTGGCTTAATTTCCATCCTTTTGCATCTGTGCCTTTTTGAAAATACTAGTATTTGTATTTTAGGTGCCATTAATACATTCTCCAATCTCCTCATCTTTTTTTCAGTTATGTCTATTTTTTACAGTTTTGCTCTGTGATTTAGATATTTTTTGGTTTTCCAAACCATTAACTGTTTCCATCTCCTCATTCAATTCATCCACTGACTTGTTTAACTGGTAAAATCATGGTTTTTTGTTTTGTGTTGGTTTAGATTCAAAAAGACTTTTTCAAGCACAGGAAAATTTTCTCAGTTCCTGCTGTTATCATCATCACCCTCGTTTTTAAGTTCAAGTTTCTGCCTCTTCCATTAGCTCTACTTGGCTGAATGTTCTTCTGTCTCATCTTTCTCTCCCTGGGCAGCTAAGGTACTGGGCAAAGCCTGTTTCCTTCTACCTTTCCATTGTAAGAAGGAGGAACAACAGACTAACTCCTTCCAATTCTTAACTGCCTTCTTAGGGTCAGAAAAACTGGGCATGGTTGAACCGCCTGATATTATTCTATTCCTAAGGGCACCTGCAGATCTCTAGGAATAAATTCATGTCCAGACAGTGAACTGTGGCTTTGCAATATAGTGTCTCGCCCAAAGTGGTCTCCAAACACACCCTTCTCCCACAAATGAATAATGCACCTGTTCTCAATAGAGACTCCAAGAGACCCCAGAACTCCTGATCATTCACTCTCACAGCCTCAGAAGCCATTTGGTTCAAGAGAGAAACAGAGAGTGGAGGGAAGCAGGGAGGGAAGAAGGCCTGCTTGCTTAGTTAGTTTTGTTCTCAGAATCCCTTTACATCTACCTCAATAGTGCCATCATATGAAAGTAAATATAAATTCAAGAATATGCTTATAATCTTCCTGAGGACAGAGAATAAGCTTTATTATACTTTTTTTTAAATCTCTTCAGTAGGAGATACCCAGCATACAATGTTAAGAACTAAATAAATATTGATTGTGGAGGCCAGCATTTCAAAACAGTACATATGAAGATCATTCAATGTTTAATCATTTAAAAAACAATGTTTATTAAGCTTCTGCTACCTGAAACAGATTTTTCCTCATTTAATGTATATCCCTTTAACTTTTGCTTTTTTTTTTATAAGAAGTTAACAATTTCAAAGAAACCTGTACATACAAAGAACTATTTACACAGTTTTTGTATTCTGACTTTTTGCTTCAAAGTACAATAGAAAAACACATGAAAAATTTATATTTTAAATATATTTTTGTATGTTTAAATTCATATAATAATGTGAATAAAAAGAAATAGCCCTTAATATAGTCTTAGAAAAATGAACCGAATATATAAAAATCTTTTACTAATTTGAATTATTTTTTTTTAATCTGACATTTCTTTAAAGATTTTTTTTTTGATCCGTGGCATTGAAACTAAATAGTATTTGAGCAAAATCATACTTCCACTAACTTACTAGGATAGCTCTACCAAAAGGAGTCATTTATCAAATAGTGAAGAAAATAAATAACAATAAAAGCTCTTAAAGCTAGGGTCTATGGTCTCAGAATGCACGTTATTGTTGGCATTAGTTATAGCCAACTTTATCTCCCCACTTTGTACAGTATTTTTTAAAAACTGTTGCGTGATGGCTCCTATTATAGTTAGTATCCACCAAAGGGTATGAACATAGCTTGCTTATAGTGGAGAGGTATTTTCTCACTAGTTTTCAGAAGCACACCACAGAAAAGTTATATATCACAAACTATATCATAAAAAGCAAGACAGCAAGAAGAAAGAAACTTGTGATAACGCCGTGTGAATGTCCTCTGTTTCTATAAGGACTCAGGGTTTTCAGCATAATTTTTTTGTAGAAACAAAACATGATGAAACATAAGTATAGCTCTGCAGATTATATTTAACTGGATAGGATCTGGTTTGGGATATCATATGTAGTTTCAACTGCTCTTGGGGAATTTGGAGTAAAATGGAGATTTTTCTCTTTGTGTATATGAATTTCTAAGGTTGAAGAAGTAAGAGAGAACCCTAATTCAGAATTTGAATGTGATTTTATTCTTAACTACTCAAAACCATATATTTTCTCACTGTATTTTGCATCACCATAAGGATGCCATAGAGAGTTTCTCTGAAGCCTCAGAGAGAATTAATAAGAGAAAGTGAATTGAAGTCTTGTTTTCTCTCTTCAGAGATTAGCTTTTATCTTTAAATATTTTATTTGGAAGAATTCTACCATTCTAAAGTTTAAAAACAAACACTACTTGAGAGGGCCTGGTAATCTCAATTGAGAAAGGTCATGATGACCAATTCCAGTAAAAGACTATTCAAATTGGGTTGAGTAAGTAAAAAACCTGGTGGTCAGAAGCACACATTAATTGCTCTGAATATTCTAGAAAGCTAAATTTTTAATTTACATTTTGGAGAGTTGGATGAGCTCAAATCGGATCAAATTTATTCTCCTTGGGAAGTGATTATAAAATAATGCCAATTAACTTTCTTCCAGGAGGATATTTAATAGCATCATTTAGAAGTGTTTCATGGGGCACCTGGGTGGCACAGCGGTTAAGCGTCTGCCTTCAGCTCAGGGCGTGATCCCAGCGTTCTGGGATCAAGCCCCACATCAGGCTCCTCCGCTAGGAGCCTGCTTCTTCCTCTCCCACTCCCCCTGCTTGTGTTCCCTCTCTCGCTTGCTGTCTCTCTCTCTGTCAAATAAATAAATAAAATCTTTTTAAAAAAAAAAAGAAGAAGTGTTTCATGGCATTATTACAGAACTGGGCCATTCTTTTTTCCATGAAAAATTATTTAAATTATTTCTTTTTAAAGCATGTAGATAAAGAAGCAATTGCCAAGAATACAACATCTGCTGGAGTAGCACAGATATGACAGAAGTCTCAGACATAGAAAGGCAGAGAACTTCAGCAGAACAAAAATGATTTCATAAACTGCATGACAGTTGACCATCTTGAATTGGATGGTTTCCTACTCTAAAGCAAAACTTCGGTAGATAACAATAGGCAGAACAAGCAAACTGACAAAAAACAGTATTCAAAGGCTTTATTTTAAGCAAGAAAATAAGCAAATGTTAAGACATTGTCTTCACTGTCTAACACAGTAGCCACTAGTCACTTGTGATGAGTGAGCCCTTGAAACATGGTCAGTCCAATTTAAGATGTGCATTGGGTATAATATACACATTAGACTCAAGCACTTACTATGAAAATAGTTAAAATATCTCAATAATTTTATATTAATTACATTTAGGAATGAAATGGACATATTGGTAGGGGGTTATTATCTGTTTCTTTCTGACACTAGAAAAAGGCTATATATATGAACCCACTGATAATTTTATATGCACATAGAAGAGACTGTATATAGCTCGAACACTATAATTTGGCTCAGTAATTCTCAACAAATCCTATACTATTTTTAATCCTTTCCATAAAAGGAGTCTATCAGATATCAAACTGAGTGAAACTTATCTGATTATCACAGTAAAAAATTTTCAGGCCTAGAATGGACGAAATAATGTAAGCAATTTACTCCCAGATTTTGGTTAAATGAGACTCTTTTCTATTTATATGGGATCGATGTTTTATTTCACCAGAATGATATACAGCATTTTTGTGTCTCTGTTATTACGTTAAATCTAACAAGTATTATTGAAAATGATTATGCATAATGCCCAGAATTTGTCCTTATGGGAAGTAAAATTAAATGCTATGTCAACAAATATACAATTAACTCATTTTTACAACATATATTTTTGAAGCATCTACTCTATGTCTAGCGCTGTTAGGAAATATAATATTAAAAGACCAAATGTATTATTTGTTAACAGAAGTCACAATAGAAATCAGAGAATTAGAAAGTTGTGCATTTGGGTTGCTTATAATACACTTTGTGACATTCATGAATGTGTCAAGTAGCATTACACTTACTATCATCATAACAACCTTATAAATTAAGTGCTTGTATTATCATCATTTTATAAATGAAAAAATTTGGGGTAAAAGAGGCTAAGGTGACATAACTTGCAGTTATTTAAGTGGATCAAGAAGGATCCAAATTCAGGAGTCTGGCTCCAGTAACCATACTTTTAACTGTCTGGATATTGGAAGAAAGAAATTTATGTTGGAATTCATAGAATTATGCTATGTTCACTATAGCATAAGTGAACAGGACAACAAAAAAGCATGTATGTAGTTAGGGAATATTAGCTGGTCCTGCTATGGGTACCTTGTTTGTATTGGCTCAGATTCTTTGGTTGCAAAAAAGCCAATTTTTTTCTAACTTAGGCAAGATTTTTGGTTTGTCACACATTAATAAATGCTTGAAGTGAGATTCAGAGATAAGTAAAATGAGTCCTGTTCTAGATGTTCAGATTTGGCTGCCATAATAAATACATTCCATCAGATTTTTCCCTCTGTTTCATCCCAATAACTTTGAATCAATATTAATTAAGATTCAAAGTATTGGACTCTGACCATAAACCATTAATGAGATAAACTATAAGGACAGAAAGAACTGTGAAGGAATTTTGAACTTTACATGGTAGATTTGCTCTTGGTATTAATTGTCTAATTATGAAACTACATTTTAAAGGCACAGTAAGATAGAGAAAATCCATAAGTATTAAATATATTTGGAACTAGGGTTCTCATAATGGGAGCTGGGAGGCACAAATATTGAATGATAGATAGGGAGGACTCAGAATTTTGGATTTGAATTGGTGGTGTCTTGGTGTGAACTCTTAACTTCTCTGCTCACTGAAGGAGCCTAGAAACAATGACATCCTACTATCAATACGCACAACTAGAGGTTAACTCTTGGTTTCTAAATACTGTTTTCCACTAAACAAAACCACGAGTTATTAGAGAATTAGCAGCTTTCAGAACTAGGGCAAGGAAAGTACAAGATAAAACCGTTCAGTCTTATTATGGTGAAAACAAGGAGGAGCTAAAAAATTGATAGAATCATAGCAAAAGGACAGAGAACCAGCTCGAAGGGGCAACCAATGATCAAATTGGGCCAAATCAGCATAAAAAAAATATAATGCGTACGCTGCATTGAATACAGTGAAATCATAAGTTCATTTTAATACTAAAACAAGTGGCGTGGGACAGAAGACTTTTCTCTGCAGAAAAACGCCAATGAACACATATATAAGGAATGACATGGTTAGAGAAATCATCATTTTGTATTCACAATATAATATTTAATTCATACAGCCATTATCAATTGATGCTCAAATGCACACAAAAAGAAAAATATAAGACTATTTAATTCTTCCATTCACATAGAGGTATTCTTTTAAAAACACATTATTTAAAAAGCAGTATTCCTTTTAAAAAACAATATTTCTTATATTCAGACAGTTTTCAATTTACTTCATCATAAAATCAGTTCCTTGGGAGCATGACTTGAGGTAGGTGTTATCTAATGACTACCCAGTAGTTTCTGGAGAGATGTGATAAAGCATGACAATAGTTATATTCAACCAAAAAAAAAAAAAACCCCACAGAATGATTATTTCTAAATTGCCTAATCAAATATGACAATAATATTCTCTTCTACTGCACTTATTTCTTTCAAAAGAAACATGCTTCAGACAGAGCTATAATTTATAAAAGAGAAGACGTATTTGACCGTTTTATAGAACAAATGGTTATGTTCGCAGGTAATGTCATTAGGCAATCAGCTTTACGTCCCTTTTGTACCATATAAAATCATTAGATTCTTAAATATGTGAGCCAGGAGCCAAGCTCACAGAGCATTAAGTTATTAAAGACGAAAAGCTATAGTTTATTCTTTAAATAATTGTTATTGAAATGAATGAATCTTGAGAGCCATTACATTTGGTAGATCAGAACTAAACATTTTTAGGGTGCCTGATGATGCAATCGGTTAAGCATCTGACTCTTGATTTCAGCTCAGGTCAAGATCTCAGGGTCATGAGATTGAGTCGAGTGTCAGCCTCTGCACTCAGCATGGAGTCTGCTGGTCCCTCTCCTTCCCTGCCTTTGTGCACGCATGCTCTCTCTCTTAAATAAATAAATAAATAAATAAATAAATAAATAAATAAAATCTTTTAAAAAAGAACTAAACATTTTTATGCAAGTATTTTTTATCATATTTATAAACTCAATTTTTAAAAAAAATTTTTTGGGTTGCGATGACTGAGGAGGGCTGATGACAGGCTACTGTAAATCTGGATGAGAAACACTGGTCACTGAACTCAAAAAATGGCTGTGGAAAGAAAGTGTTGGGGACACTGTGTAGGGAACAGATTTTAAACTATTGAGGAAACAGGGTACCTGGGTGGCTCAATTGGTTTAAGCGTCTGACTTCGGCTTATGTCATGATCTATAGCCCCATATGGAGCCCCATACAGAACACATCAGGTTCCCTGCTCAGTGGGGAGTTTGCTTGGCCTTCTGCCCTCCCCCCAATCATTCTCTCCCTCTCACAAATAAATAAAATCTTAAGAAAAAATTGAGAAAACAGATAACAACAGTAGCATTTTTCACACAATAATTTAGAAGTGCAAGTCTTTGATATAATTTTCTCAGTTATATTTTGATATTCATTTTTTAAAAATATTTTATTTGTTTGTTTATTTATTTATTTATTTTAGAGAGAGAGAGAATGCCAGGGAGGGGGGAGGGGGAGGGAGGAACAGAGGGAAAAGGACAAGCAGATTCTGTGTTGAGTGCAAAGCCAGTCTTAGGGCTCGATCTCACAACTCTGAGATCATGACCTTAAGATCATGACCTGAGCCGAAACCAAGAACTGGACACTTAACCAACTGAGCCACCCAGGCACCCCATTTTGACATTCTTTTAGGTGTGTTGAACTAAAAGATAAATGGAGATCAGTCTTGAAAATTCCCTGAGCAGACAAAACCAGTTTAGTCATACAAACAAAGCTTAATTTAGTTTATTTGGCAAGACTAACTTGACCTGGGTCATTTCTTGCTTATGCCTCTGGAAATCATAAGCAAAACTTACACCATTTCCTAGGGTTGATATGAGGTAACCCTGACCAATTCCTTATCATTTAGGAAAATTCTGATATATAGCTAATCACTGTGAAGAATAAACAGTCACTGGTGTCTCACTGTATACTGCGATATACCCCTTAGCCTCATCCAGGGTTTGGGTTTGTGTGCTCCAGGTTTGTAAATTTTTTTGGTATGTGCCCAATAAATGTTTACTAATTACTATTTCAGTAATGCATTGGTTTTACTTCTTTTATTTCTGAACTTTTCATAGCTGTATACCTCTGGGTAAATCACGATCTCCTTTTGCTTCAATTTCTTAATCTGTATAAAGGAGACATTACTGTGACCTGACTTTTAAGACTGTTATTTTAGAGGAGATACTGTATTTATTTCACATAGATCTGCTTGATACACATTTAGGACTCAATGTTCGCTAAGTATATATATCAGCTATATTTTTTATTTAATATAGGGGATAAGAGATGAGAAAGTGTTAAAATCTGTTCTAAATTGAATTTTAGATTTGGGCACATTTTCTTTTTCAACATTTGTTCCTAATTTTCATCAGTTCCATTTTTCTTTCAAGAATTTCTATAGCTTCTCTTTCACTGTCTTATTATAATGTAGGGGTTAGCTCAAAAGACATGAAAGATAGATAGCAGGCTCCAGAAGTTTCCATTCTCTTAATGCTGATACTGCTGTCAGTTTATATGAAATCCAAATTGTAAAGCTANNNTATATATATATATATATATATAAAATGAATCAGAAACTTGGTCCCCAACCAAATTAAGTACTAGTTTATGTAATTTTAATATTATGTAATTTATCTAGGTTTGTGTAATTTTAATTAATGTCACATGTTGTGATATCAGTCGTCTTAGCCTTGAATATAGATAGGCATAGTGTATGCTCATTCATGAACAGAGGTAATAGTAATCACTAATAATGTGATCAATGACATGCACTGAATTATTAAAGAAACTATGGAGTCTTAGTACCTCATATTATCTATATATATAGACACAGAAAGATATAAGGAATATACATTTTGGCAGTAAATATATTTGGTCTCTGACCTATTAATGATGAAATATAAACACTGGTTATACTTAGGAACCTCTCTAGCTAAAAAGAAATATCTTTAAAACTTAATTGTTTACTTCCTTTTTTCCTCCTAGAGCATAATCAATTCATGACTGTAATGATTTTAAAAATAACTTTTTTTCTGGAATAATTTTAAATTTAGAGAAAAGTTGAAAAAACAGCACAGAGATTTCACACATACTTCATGATCAGTTTGCCCTACTGTTAAAATTGTACATTAGAATGATACATTTATTAAAACTAACTGGTATTAGTGCATTATTATAAACTAAAGTACATTTTTATTCAGGTTTCCTTAGCTTTTCCATAATGTTATTTTGCTGTTCCAGAATGTCATTCAGGCTGTCATACTATATTTAGTCATCATATCCTTTAGACTCTTCTGGACTGTGACAGTTTCTCAGGCTTCTTGCATTTTTGGTGATCCTGAACCATTTGAGAACTTCTGGTCAGCTGTCCCGCAGTGTGGGTTTAGTGAAGTCTTATCTCATGAATAGACTGAAGTTACATGGTTTGGGGAGGAAGATCACAGAGATAAAGTATCATTCTCATCATATGGTATCAAAGGTTCATGTTATCATTATGATTTAACCCTGTTGATATTGGCCATGTCACTTGACTGAGGAAGTGTTTGTCAAGTTCAGCCACTTTAAAGTTACTCATTTTCTTTCTCTTTCTGTGCTATATTCTTTGGAAGTAAGATACTGTGTGTAGCCCATGCTTAAGGGCTTGAGGGCAGAGTAGCCACATAAATTATTTGGTTATCTTCTGCATGGAATATTTTTCTCTTACCCATTTATGTACCTATGTATGTATTTACTTACTTATTTATTTATTTATTTATTTATTTATTTATATGACTACAGACTCATGGATATTTATTTTATACTTTGGATTATAATTTAATACTACATTATTTTTATTTTCTTGCTCAAATTATTTCAGCTTTGGCCCTTGGGAGCTCTTTTGGTTGACTTCCATGTCTCTTTGACAAATTCCATTGTTGTGTAATTATTATTATTATTTTAGCATTTCCTTACTTTCTGGCACTATAAGATGTTCTAACCTGATCTGGTCTATTTCTTGCCCAAGCAAGAATCAGACATTTATCCAAGAAGCCCTGTTTCCTTTGATTGGAGAATGGTATTAGAAATCAAGATCTGAGCTCTGAGTGTGTTCATTGCTACTGGGCTGACCTTGTTACTAGGCCCTCATTGAAGACAGAATAGGGATGTGTATGTGTATATACTAGCCTGTGTATGTACACCCACATCTACAAATATTCCTATATGTGCGCATATTTCTGTTAGGCTAAACATGTATTAGTATTTGATATGTCTGACTCTACTCTAGTACCGCGTGGATATATCTACCCTTCTTTTTGCTTGACTATAATGTTCCATTCCAACTGTGATAAACCTGGATCTCATCATCACCCATGTACCTCCATGAGAAAACAACTTTACTAATTAGAGTACAGTGCTTGTGTTCAGTTTCTTTTGGCTTTAAACATACAAACCCTGTCATTTTCAAAGTAGCTTAGCTCAGAACGAACTTTCTTACTGTCACACATGAGGTTATTTAATATTTTTTTAATATAGTTCAATTCCTTTGTCACAGTCTGCATTCCATGCTACAATCCTCCCAACCTTGTAAATAATTTTTTTTTGGTAGGCTCCATGCTCAATGTGGAGCCTAACGCAGGGCTTGAACTCACAGCCCTGATATCAAGACCTGAGCTGAGATTGAAAGTCTAACACTTAACTGACTGAGCCACCCAAGCATCCCTAAATGATTTTTAAATTTAAATTTGCATACATTAAGATTCATTCTATGGTTATAATTATCACAGGCTTAGACAAATGTAGAATGCCATGTATCCAGCATTACAGTTTCATATCATAGCTTAACCACTCTAAAAATATCCCTTTCCACAAAACCCTGGCAACTACTGATCTGTTTACCCACTTGGTGGTTTACCTTTTCTAGAATGTCATAAAAATGGAACTATGTGGCACTTTCAGACTGGCTTCTTTCACTTAGCAATATGCATTTAAATTCATCTATGTTTTTATGGGGCTTGATAGCTTATTCCTTTTTATTACTGAGTATTATTCCATTGTGTGGCTGTGTTACAGTTTGTTTATTCATTTTCCTGTGGAAGGACATCTTGGTTGCTTCCAGTATTTGGTGACTATGAATAAAGCTGCTATAAACATTTATGTGCTGGTTTTTATGTTGGCATGAGTTTTCATTTTTTTTTTTAAATGATTTTTTATTATATTATGTTAGTCACCATACAGTACATCCCCGGTTTCCGATGTAAGGCTCGATGATTCATTAGTTGTGTATAACACCCAGTGCACCATGCAATACGTGCCCTCCTTACTACCCATCACCGGTCTATCCCATTCCCCCACCCCCCTCCCCTCTGAAGTCCTCAGTTTGTTTCTCATAGTCCATAGTCTCTCATGTTTCATTCCCCCTTCTGAGTACCCCCCCCTTTCTTTATCCCTTTCTTCCCCTACTGATCATCCTAGTTCTTATGTTCCATAGATGAGAGAAATCATATGATAGTTGTCTTTCTCTGCTTGACTTATTTCACTTAGCATTATCTCCTCCAGTGCTGTCCATGTTGTAGCAAATGTTGAGAACTCGTTCTTTCTGATAGCTGAGTAATATTCCATTGTATATATGGACCACAACTTCTTAATCCAGTCATCTGTTGAAGGGCATCTCGGTTCCTTCCACGATTTAGCTATTGTGGACATTGCTGCTATGAACATTGGGGTGCATATGGCCCTTCTCTTCACTACGTCTGTATCTTTGGGGTAAATACCCAGTAGTGCAATGGCTGGGTCATAGGGTAGCTCAATTTTTAACTTTTTAAGGGACCTCCACACTGTTTTCCAGAGTGGCTGTACCAACTTGCATTCCCACCAACAATGTAGGAGGGATCCCCTTTCTCCACATCCTCTCCAACAATTGTTGTTTCTTGCCTTGTCTATTTTTGCCATTCTAACTGGCGTAAGGTGGTATCTCAGTGTGGTTTTGATTTGAATTTCCTTGATGGCTAATGATTTTGAACATTTTTTCATGTGTCTGTTAGCCATTTGTATGTCTTCATTGGAAAAGTGTCTGTTCATATCTTCTGCCCATTTTTTGATTTGTTTATTTGTTTCTCGTGTATTGAGTTTGAGAAGTTCTTTGTAGATCTTGGATACCAGTCCTTTATCTGTAGTGTCATTTGCAAATATATTCTCCCATTCCGTGGGCTGCCTCTTAGTTTTTCTGACTGTTTCCTTGGCTGTGCAGAAACTTTTAATCTTGATGAAGTCCCATAAATTCATTTTATCTTTTGTTTCTCTTGCCTTTGGGGATGTGTCATGAAAAAGGTTGCTTTGGCCGATGTCGTAGAGGTTGCTGCCTATGTTCTCCTCTAGGATTTTGATGGATTCCTGTCTCACATCGAGGTCTTTCATCCATTTGGAGTTTATTTTTGTGTATGGTGTGAGAGAGTGGTCAAGTTTCATTCTTTTGCATGTAGCTGTCCAATTTTCCCAGCACCATTTATTGAAGAGACTGTCTTTTTCCCACCGGATGTTTTTTCCTGCTTTATCAAATATTAGTTGCCCAAAGAGCCGAGGGTCCATTTCTGGGCTCTCTATTCTGTTCCATTGGTCTATGTGTCTGTTTTTGTGCCAGTACCATGCTGTCTTTGTGATCACAGCTTTGTAGTACAGCTCGAAATCCGGCATTGTGATGCCCCCAGCTTTGTTTTTCCTTTTCAACAGTTCCTTGGAGATTCGGGGCCTTTTCTGTTTCCATACAAATTTAAGGACTATTTGTTCCAGTTCTTTGAAAAATGTCCTCGGTATTTTGATCGGGATAGCATTGAAAGTGTAGATTGCTCTGGGTAGCATGGACATTTTAACTATGTTAATTCTTCCAATCCATGAGCATGGAATATCTTTCCATCTTTTTATGTCTTCCTCAATGTCTTTCAAGAGTGATTTATAGTTTCTAGAATATAGGTCCTTTACGTCTCTGGTTAAGTTAATTCCAAGGTAACGTATGGTTTTTGGTGCTATTGTAAATGGGATGGATTCCCTAATTTCTCTTTCTTCGGTCTCGTTATTCGTGTATAGAAATGCAACTGATTTCTGAGCATTGATTTTGTATCCCGCCACGTTACTGAATTGCTCTATAA
The DNA here is from genome assembly GCF_017311325.1 of Ursus maritimus. Classification (NCBI taxonomy): domain Eukaryota; kingdom Metazoa; phylum Chordata; class Mammalia; order Carnivora; family Ursidae; genus Ursus; species Ursus maritimus. The sequence goes on from NW_024423453.1 coordinate 498,780, forward strand.
CTTCTAATAGTTTGGGAGTGGCTTCTTTTGGGTTTTCCATATAGAGTATCATGTCATCTGCAAAGAGAGACATTTTGACTTCTTCTTTGCCAATTTGAATACCTTTGATCCCTTTTTGTCGTCTGATTGCTGTTGCAAGGACTTCTAGTACTATGTTGAATAATAGTGGCGAGAGTGGGCATCCTTGTCGAGTTCCTGATCTTAAGGGAAAGGCTTCCAGCTTTTCCCCATTGAGAATAATATTTGCAGTAGGCTTTTCATAGATGGCTTTTATGAGATTGAGAAATGTACCTTCTATTCCTACACTCTGAAGGGTTTTAATCAGGAAAGGATGCTGTATTTTGTCAAATGCTTTTTCGGCATCGATTGAGAGGATCATATGGTTCCTGAGTCTTTTCTTGTTGATATGATGTATCACGCTGATTGATTTGCGAATATTGAACCACGCTTGCATCCCAGGTATGAATCCCACTTGATCGTGATGGATAATCCTTTTAATGTACTGTTGGATTCTATTAGCAAGTATCTTGTTGAGGATTTTGGCGTCCATATTCATTAGGGAAATCGGTCTGTAATTCTCCTTTTTGAGGGGGTCTTTGCCTGGTTTGGGGATCAAGGTAATATTGGCCTCATAGAATGAGTTTGGTAGCTTTCCTTCTGTTTCTATTTTTTGAAATAGCTTTAGGAGAATAGGTATTATTTCTTCTTTGAATGTTTGGTAGAATTCCCCAGGAAAACCGTCCGGGCCTGGAGTTTTGTTATTTGGAAGGTTGTTTATCACTGACTCAATTTCTTCATAATTAATTGGCCTGTTTAAGGAATCAATTTCTTCCGGTTTCAATCTTGGTAGTTTATAGGTTTCCAGGAAGGATTCCATCTCTTCCAGATTGCTTAGTTTATTGGCATATAGCTGTTGATAAAAATTTCTAATAATCCTTCCAATTTCAATGGTGTTCGTCGTGACCTCTCCTTTTTCATTCATAATTTTAATAATCTGGGTCCTTTCTCTTTTCTTTTGGATAAGTCTTGCCAGTGGTCTGTCAATTTTATTGATTCTCTCAAAGAACCAGCTTCTAGTCCTGTTGATCTGCTCTACTGTACTTCTGGTTTCTGCTTGATTGATTTCAGCTCTAATTTTGGTCAACTGCTTCCTCGTGCGTGGATTAGGCCTGTCCCTCTGTTGCTGTTCCAGCTTCTTGAGGTGAGAATATAAAAACTGCATTTTAGATTTTTCTATTCTTTTGAGTGAGGCTTGGATGGCTATGTATTTCCCCCTTAGGACTGCCTTTGCAGTATCCCATAGGTTTTGGACTGTTGTATTTTCATTCTCATTGGTCTCCATAAATTGTTTAATTTGATTTTTGATTTCCTGGTTTATCGAGTCATTCCTGAGCAGGATGGTTCTTAGTCTCCAAGTGTTTGAGTTTCTTCCAAATTTTTCCTTGTGGTTGAGTTCCAATTTCAGAGCGTTGTGGTCTGAGAATATGCAGGGGATAATTTCAATCTTTTGGTATCGGTTGAGACCTGTTTTGTGTCCCAGAACATGGTCTATTCTTGAGAATGTTCCATGGGCATTAGAATAGAATGAGTATTCTTTGGTTCTGGGGTGTAGTGTTCTATATATATCTATGAGGTCCAACTCGTCGAGTATGGCATTCAAAGCCTTTGATTCTTTGCTTAGTTTTTGCCAGGGTGTTCTGTCTATTTCTGAGAGTGGAGTGTTGAGGTCCCCTACTATTAATGTATTTTTATTTATATGTCTCTTTATTCTGGTTAAGAGTTGGCTTGTGTATCTTGCTGCTCCCCTGTTGGGGGCATATATATTTATAATTGTCATATCCACTTGTTGAATACTTCCCTTAAGAATAATATAGTGCCCTTCTGCATCTCTAACTATAGTCTGTAGTTTAAAATCCAATTTATCTGATATGAGAATTGCTACCCCAGCTTTCTTTTGAGGTCCATTTGCGTGAAAGATGGTACTCCATCCCCTTACTCTCAGTCTGAATGCATCTTTGGGTTCGAAATGAGTCTCTTGTAGACAGCAAATGGATGGGTCATTTCTTTTTATCCAATCTGCAACCCTGTGGCGTTTTATGGGATGGTTCAAACCATTTACATTAAGACTGATTACTGAGAGATATGATTTTAATGTTGCCATGTTGCCAGTAAAGTCTTTGTTTGTATTGGCTGTGACTTTCTGTTCTGTATCACTCTTGGGGCCTTTTTACTTTTATAGAACCCCCCGTAATATCTCCTGTAGGGCTGGTTTCGTGGTTACAAAATTGGTTAGTGACTGGCGATTCTGAAATGTCTTTATTTCTCCATCAATTCTGAATGACAGCCTTGCTGGATAAAGGATCCTTGGCTGCATGTTTTTCTCTGAAAGAGCTTTAAATATGCTCCCCCAACCCTTTCTCTCATTCCAGGTCTGTGTAGACAGGTCTGACGTAATTCTGATGCTTTTGCCTTGGTACGTGAGAAATTTCTTTGCCCTGGCCGCTTTCAATACTGTATCCTTGCATCTAATATTTGCGAATTGCACTATGACGTGACGTGGCGTAGGTTTGTCGTGGTTGAGCTTGGGAGGGGTCCTCTCTGCCTCTTGGACACGAATGTTTGTTTCCCTTGCTAGATTAGGGAAGTTTTCAGCTACAATTTGTTCAAATATCTCTTCTAGACCTCTGTTTTTCTCCACCCCCTCGGGGATGCCGATGATTCTAACATTGGATCGTTTCATTGAGTCAGTAATCTCCCGTAACCTACATTCGTGGGCGTGGATTTTTTTAAGACCATCTTCTATTTTCATTTTTTCCTCTATTAACCCATCCTCCAATTCACTAACCCGTTCCTCTGCTTCTGCGACCCTGGCCGTCAGAGCCTCTAGTTTTGCCTGCATTTGGCTCATAGAATTTTTAATTTCTGTCAGATTCGCTCTCATTTCTGTCCTTAGGGATTCTATATTCTCAGTAACCTTTTCGTTAATAGTTTTTTCAATTCTACTCATCATTTTGACCATCGTTACTCTGAATTCCATTTCTGATAATTTGGTTACATCCATATCCATTATTTCTGTGGCAGAGGCCACAGAATCACTGTCTTTTCTTTGCTGGGGGGGGCTTCTCCTTCTTGTCATTCTGATGAAGAGAGGTTGCGGGGTTTCCAGAGCCCAAATTATTGACTGGGTCCCAGGCCGTGCCCCTTGTTTTATAGGGATCTTAGGGATGTGGGCTTCTTCTTTAAAGATTTTATTTATTTATTTATGTGGCAGCCAACCAGCGAGAGAGGGAACAGAAGCAGGGGAGTGGGAGAGGAAGAAGCAGGCTCCCAGCGGAGGAGCCCGATGAGGGACTCCTTTCCGGAACGCCGGGATCACGCCCTAAGCCGAAGGCAGGCGCTCAATGACTGCGCCACCCAGGCGCCCGGGTTGTGGGCTTCTTGATTTTTCAGCCTGCCTTCTGTGTTCTGGGGGAGGGGCCTGCCGCGCCAATACTCAGGCAACCCTGTTTGGGTAGAGTCTCCGTGTCCCCTGCGAGGGAGGATGGGGATGGGCACTCTCTGAGCCGGTATTTCCAGGCTTTTGTTCTCTGGCGGCTTTCCCTGGCGGTTTGCTGTGCCTCTTCTGAGAGTCAGAGCAGCAGCGGCCAAATTTCAGCCTCTGCCACGGAACAGAAGGATTGCGGCCCGTTCTCTACTAATGTTCTGGCCACTTTAACTCTGTTTCTGTTGGTGCTGCTCAACCCTGCAGCGTCCCGGGATGTGCGCTCTGGGCTTCACCCGCGCGGCCCCACCTCACTTCAGGGCCGGGCGCGCTCCTGTCCTTTGTGTTTCTTATGCCCCAAGCCGCCAGCCGGCCATCGCGCTGGCTACAAGCCTCCCGATCTCCGGTCTCAGCCTGGGATCCAGTGAGCGCACCAGGATTCTGGGTTCCGCGAGATGCCTGGTGGCGCGCCCCCGGCTCACGGCCTCAGTCTGCTGTTTTGGGGTGCCACCGCAAGCTCCCCGCCCGGCTCCCTCGGCGAAGTGGCTAGCCGGCCTTCCCGGCACCCGAACCGCGGCGTGGCTTCCCTCTCCTCTTCCCGTTTATCTTCCGATACGTAGCACAGCTCTCATGGCGTTCGCTTCGTACCTCAGTACTCAGCGCTGGAGATGTTCATTTGTAGAGATCCAGATGCGTCTTCCTGCGTCTCAGGCTGGTTCCGTGGTTGTTTAGGCTGGTCTGGTACCTATCCAGCTCGACTCGGAGGACCGGCTGAAAACGGTGTCTCCTACTCCTCCGCCATCTTAACTCCTAATCCCTGGCATGAGTTTTCAAATCAGTTGTGTGGGTACCTAGGAGTGCCATCGCTGGATCATGGTAACACAACGCTTAGCCTTGGAAGAAATTGCCAAACCGTCTGTCAAAATGGCTGTACCATTTTACATTCCTACCAGCAATGAATGACAGTTTTTGTCATTCTGCATTCTTGCCAGCAATTTGGATTGTTAGCTCTTTGTAATGGAGCTGTTCTAATATATATATATTAGTTTATTTTGGAAGAGGGGATGTAGGATCTGAGTACCTGAGAAGTCCTGTAGGTGCTGCATGCTTGTGTGACTGATCTCTAATAAAAACAGAGACATCAAGGCTTACATGAGATTCCCTGATTGACAACACTTGATTGGATCCTGATTGTGTTCTTACATATCATTTCTGGGAAAATTAAATGTATTCCTATGTGACTCTCTGGGTAAGGATACCAGGAAACATATGTCTGTTTTCTCCTGGACTTGCCCCACATATCATTTCATTTGCTGATTTTAATTTGTATCCTTTCACTGTAATAAACTTAATCATGAATATAATGCTTTTTCCATGTCCTGGGAGTCTTTCTAGTAAATCAGAGAGCCTGAGGGTTGTCATGGGAACTCTATCACATGACTTTAATGTATTAATCATAATTATTTTGTATTTCCTTTCTGATAACTCCAACATGTGTGCCATATCTGAGTCTAGTTCAGATGACTGTGTTATCTTTTCCCACTATGTGTTCTTACCTTTTTGCATGCCTTATGATATTTTGTTGAGAGCTGTACATGTTATCTTGGGAAATAGGAAATAAAGTAAATTGGCCTTCAGTGCAAGGATTTATATTCGTCTGTCTTGGAGTTGGACTCTGTTTAACATTTGTTGTAGTTATAGGTGTCAGAGGCTTCAGATTATCCTAATGACCCTGATTTTGTCTTCTGTCCTGTCCTAGAGGCTTCCCTATTATTTCCCAGAGAGAGTCTGAGCTCTTTCAGTTGTAATCATTATTATTATAGGAGAGCCCTTTTGCTGTGGTGTGAGGTGTGAGGAAGAGGAAACTTTCTATAATCTTTTGATTAAACCTTAATCTTTTAGTGTGACTTTGACTTGGACTGTGTCCCTCGTAAGTATTCCTGACCCTTCTCCATTTCATAGCTTTCTTTTTTTGACGTTTCCGTTCCCTATCTGTGGCATTCCTGATTTATATCCTTAGAGCCCTGTCCCCTGTTAATTATAGTTTCTTCCCCATTGGTGAGACAAGAAAGAAGAGGGACTGCAGTGGACAGGAATTCCTTTAACCCAGCTGATATAGGGCTTCAGAATTTTGCTCAGGCAAAGTTTTTTCCCCCTGGAAAGTAGGCTTTGGGAGTGTCTCATGATGGCTACTCTTCCCCTCACCCTGCCAAAGCCACAAGGGGAACTTTCCTGGATCATTATAGTGAGCACCTGGTTGGATTCTTGGAGAGGAAGCCTATGAAAGCATGAGTTCCTCTAAGACTACAGTCCTATTCTCATGCTAGTCTAGTCTAGTCTCAGTCTCAAAATTACCATGTTTCTTCAACCTAATGGCTCTATACGCTTCTGCTCCAGGTAAGCAAATCTTGGTTGCCATGCTTTCTGGATACAACTCTTTTTCCAGATTTTGGGTTGGCATTTGCCCTGTGACCTCAATTCTCTGATGGATCCAAATGAAAGCACCAATTTTCAGTTCGTCCAACTTGCTTTCATTGCCAGGATGAGAGTGAAGACGTCTAAGATCTTTACATGTCAGGGCTGAAACTAGAAGACCTCTAATGAAGTTTTAGAACATATATTTCATATATTTATGCTATGCTTTTGTGTGCCATCAAAGTAATGATTCTTGCTATGTATTGTTTTATACACGTATATATGTATTTCACAGTTTATTCAATGAAAAATTGTGTGTTAAAATGATTAAGTGAAATTAGAATACACTACATTTCATAAAGATCATTAAAAATCAAAATGGGTCTTCTAGAAAGTTGAAACAAAAATAGAAAAGGAGCAGTGTGTTTTAACACTTTGTTGTATTTGCCAGTCAAGGAAGGGAATGAGACATGGTTGCTTAGTGAGGAGTATAGTTTTCAGTTGTAGGTAGTCCAGAGGGAGCAAATGGAGTTCTATTATTTGGATAGCGTTATGACAGGACTGTGCCAGGTGGAAGAATGTAAGATGTAATTGCACAAAGAGCAAGAGGGTTAAAAGCAAAGCAGGACTGGTCATATAAACAAAGATTATAACGGTCAAGAAAAAAATTACATCAAATATTGGTTGATGAAACCCATCTGCTGAAGAACCAGTATTTTAAAAATAGCCTATTGGCTAAGCCTTCTTATCTGTGATTCAGTGTGCTTCACCCCCCTTAGATGTGTTCAGCAAACAGACATAACCATTCAATATAAGAAATAACAATTTATGATGTAAAGCATTTTTAAGCTTTGCAATAACTTCAGTTGTTTTATTTTTATATTTGAAACTTATTACTACTAATCTACTTCATCTACTCATTACCAATTCATAATAGGCTTGGACACTATACAGTATATTCAGAATTGCTATTCAGATAACAGTTCTCTTTATGATAAACTGGTTTTTTGAAACTAAATTAATCTTTTCTAGTTTTTCAGAGAAAGAATGCTATCTCACAACTGATACCCAGAAAATGTTTTTTTTTAAAGTGAGTCATTTGTTTTGAATCAGGTAGGCTGGCAGGATTTTTCATTTCTTAGGTTCTAAGTTACTTAAAGGTAATAAAAAAAATGTTCAAAAGATGTTTAATATGAAAATGAAACAATTCATTGCTCAATAGTCTTTCAGTGAGCAGCCTATAATTTCCACCATACTTTCTTGGACCTGAGATTTCGTGACTATCGTTTTGTTCTTTTTCATATGTTAAGCAAAATTGTGTGCTAGCTATATTAGGAAAAAGTTATTATTTTAATATTTTCTAGACTATTTTAGAAGATCCTACTCTTGGGGTGCCTGGGTAGCTTAGTCGGTTAAGCATCTGCCTTGGCTCAGGTCATGATCCTGGGGTCCTGGGATCGAGCTTCGCATTGGGCTCTACGCTTCTCCCTCTGCCTCTGCGTGCTGTTCTGCCTGCTTGCGCTCTCTGTCAAATGGAGTGAGGCAAATTACTTGGAGGCAGGAGAAAACTATGTCAAATACATAGTCATCCTCTGCAATACTACAGTAGCCCTCATAAAATATCTGGTAGATTAAGCTGAGATGCCCCAAAAAAGATACCTTGAGATTATATATGCTGGTTCTTTTTTCAACTATAAATACTGCTGCATGCCACAATATGTTGACTGTGATTACAGAGGCTGCTTTATGTCATGTAGTTACTTTATTTGCCCCACAAACTAATTTAAAATTGTCACTGAGCATTAAGTAATGTTGTGTCAGGGACTTTGAGAGACTTTAGTTAATTTTTTCTCTACTACATGGAAATGCTTACAAGTTTTCTCTGTACTTTTTGGCTATTTGTATTCCTAATAGGCCTATGTGTTAATGCATAATATGTCTTCTAGGAAAATTTGAGAAATGATTATTGCATACACAATTAAAAGGAGAACTATTACTAGTGAAATGCTTTGATTGTAAATAATATCTGTTCAAGGACTTAAGATACACCTAAAGAGACAAAAATTTGAAATTATATGTGAAATATATAAATATATAAAACCCAAGAGCATAATTACATATTTTTAACACAGTGATAAATTTCCTAGCATTAACTTCAATTTAATGGCTCCAGATATGTAAGAGATTTAAAAATCCATGAATTAAAATGTTATTGAATACTCAACAGAGATGCAATAAATAAAAATATTAGTTATCAATAGTTGTGAAGATTCAACAGAAACATTTACCTAAATAACCAATTTTAAGTTGTTTTTTCTGTTCTTATTTTCTCTGGGGTTAATATTTGGACTTTCAGTTCAAGGTACAGGGTGATATAGAAATGATTGCACCCCTTAGTACGCGTGTGGATATTGTCTTACTTTTAAACTGGGAAATTTACTCCAGCTCTGTTTGGAAAACTAACACAGGCAACTCATTCCCATTGGTCTTCCCCAGCCTCTTTCCACTCCAATGCAACTTTATTTCCTCAGTGTTCTCTAAATTAGCATTTTCTCTCCACTTGCATTATTCTCTCTCTTCTCTGTTTGCTCACCCCACTCACAATGCACACCTTTATTTACCTTTTAAAATAATTTGTTATAATAAAACAATTCAAGTACTGTTTTATATATACTACTATAAAAGGGAGAAGATAATTATTCTTTAGTACTGAATATGGACTAATAGCATAACACAAAGGACTACTATCGCTCATTAGAGATAGCTGATGAAAGCACAAAAAGCTCAGGGCAATGAGAAGATTCTCAATTGTAAATAAGGTAATGTGTCTTTGGCTTTCTGGTATAACATAATATTGGTCTATTGATAATAGTGAGTAAGCAAAATAATAATTTAGTATAATAATGATAATAAATCATAATTTAAAGAACTTAAAATTTAATGAAGCTCTACTTAATGCTTTATTAGGTAATGCTATATCGGGAACTTTATCATTACTTCCAGTTAATATGAAGTTATTGGCATAATAACTCTCTTTTTATAGACATTGAACACAACTTAAATAACTACCATGTTCTGGCAGTGGCAATTCAAATTTCAGACTTTTTGATTGTCAAAACAAACAAAAGTTTTTATTGTTCCCATGAGTCAATATTTTCAAAAGGTAATGATGAAGAAATTAGTTGTGTTCAACCGTATCAATCCAGTGTGATTCTCACAATGCATTTGTTCATTAGAGCATTGTTTCATTCAGCTGGTATTCATTAAATGTCTCCTGTGTGGTGTGGTGGAGATAGTGGTAAACAAGGTATGGCAGTGTCTACTCTTTTGAAACAAAGAAGACAACTGGCAGATAGTCACAACTGGGAGCATGATCCCAGAGTGCATGTAAGGTTGGGTGGGAGAATAGTCCCTGACTTCCACAGAGCAGGTAAAACAAATCCCATGGTATCACAACTCTTGGCCAAGACTCTAGGCAAATTTCTTTCTAAAATTAAAAAAAAAAAAAATATTTTAAACTTTAGGTTATTTTAATACTACAACACAGTGTCAGAAATGCACACAAAATGTGAATTGACATTATCATATATACTTAGCATAACATTATAATGCATAAAGGCAGAAATTGTTTCTAAAAAACATTTCAAAGGTTCATAAACCATTTTCAACTGCTTTCATAATCATTTTGTTCCTATTACAAAGGCTTTTTTTTCTACAAGGGAGGTTTTAATTTATATTTCATTCCAAGAATTTTACTTTGATTTAATAAAATGAAATTCATAAATTATACTTCATAATATTTTATTTGATAGTTTGGGAGGGGGTTGTGTGGAAGAAGATAGGTATATAGATTTAGTTACTAATTTGTTTTTAAAGCAACCATTGTTCTAAAAATTGCTTCATGATATATTAATGTTCCTTGACATTTGTGGATAAAAATGGCTTTGTGTTAATGGAAGTCACTGATAGCTGCTTATCCAACGCCTGCATTCTTTACTAAGAGAAGCTCAATTTTATTGCAGCACTATGATCAGCCAAAAGTCATTACTTCAGCCTCCCTTAAGCTAGGATAAGTTGTCACCTCGGGTCATTGAAACTTCAGTGGGAATCTTTTGGTGTTTTCTTTTTTTTTTTTTTTCACTGTGACATATATTTTTTTTTCCTTAATATTTTTTTATTATATTATGTTAGTCACCATACAGTACATCCCTGGTTTCTGATGTAAAGTTCGATGATTCATTAGTTGCGTATAACACCCAGTGCACCATGCAATACTTGCCCTCCCTACCACCCATCACCAGTCTATCCCTTTCCCCCAACCCCCTCCCCTCTGAAGCCCTCAGTTTGTTTCTCATAGTCCATAGTCTCTTGTGCTTCACTCCACCTCTGATTACCCCCCTTTCTTTATCCCTTTCTTCTCCTACCGATCCTCCTAGTTCTTATGTTCCATAGATGAGAGAAACCATATGGTAATTGTCTTTCCTGCTTGACTTATTTCACGTAGCATTTTCTCTTCCAGTGCTGTCCATTGCAGCAACTGTTGAAAAATCATTCTTTTTGATAGCTGAGTAATATTCCATTGTATATATGGACCACAGCTTCTTAATCCAGTCATCTGTTGAAGGGCATCTCAGCTCCTTCCACGATTTAGCTATTGTGGACAGAGCTGCTATGAATATTGGGGTGCATATGGCCCTTCTCTTCACTACGTCTGTATCTTTGGGGTAAATACCCAGTAGTGTAACTGCTGGATCATAGGGTAGCTCAATTTTTAACTTTTTAAGGGACCTCCACACTGTTTTCCAGAGTGGCTGTACCAACTTGCATTCCCACCAACAATGTAGGAGGGATCCCCTTTCTCCACATCCTCTCCAACAATTGTTCTTTCTTGCCTTGTCTATTTTTGCCACTCTAACTGGCATAAGGTGGTATCTTAGTGTGGTTTTGATTTGAATTTCCCTGATGGCTAATGATTTTGAACATTTTTTCTTGTGTCTGTTAGCCATTTGTATGTCTTCATTGGAAAAGTGTCTGTTCATATCTTCTGCCCATTTTTTGATTTGTTTATTTGTTTCTCGTGTATTGAGTTTGAGAAGTTCTTTGTAGATCTTGGATACCAGTCCTTTATCTGTAGTGTCATTTGCAAATATATTCTCCCATTCTGTGGGCTGCCTCTTAGTTTTTCTGACTGTTTCCTTGGCTGTGCAGAAACTTTTAATCTTGATGAAGTCCCACAAGTTCATTTTATCTTTTGTTTCCCTTGCCTTTGGGGATGTGTCATGAAAAACGTTGCTTTGTCTGATGTTGTAGAGGTTGCTGTCTATGTTCTCCTCTAGGATTTTGATGGATTCCTGTGTCACATCGAGGTCTTTCATCCATTTGGAGTTTATTTTTGTGTATGGTGTGAGAGAGTGGTCAAGTTTCATTCTTTTGCATGTAGCTGTCCAATTTTCCCAGCACCATTTATTGAAGAGACTGTCTTTTTCCCACCGGATGTTTTTTCCTGCTTTATCAAATATTAGTTGCCCAAAGAGCCGAGGGTCCATTTCTGGGCTCTCTATTCTGTTCCATTGGTCTATGTGTCTGTTTTTGTGCCAGTACCATGCTGTCTTTGTGATCACAGCTTTGTAGTACAGCTCGAAATCTGGCATTGTGATGCCCCCAGCTTTGTTTTTCCTTTTCAGCAGTTCCTTAGATTCAGGGCCTTTTCTGTTTCCATACAAATTTAAGGACTATTTGTTCCAGTTCTTTGAAAAATGTCCTCGGTATTTTGATCGGGATAGCATTGAAAGTGTAGATTGCTCTGGGTAGCATGGACATTTTAACTATGTTAATTCTTCCAATCCATGAGCATGGAATATTTTTCCATCTTTTTATGTCTTCCTCAATGTCTTTCAAGAGTGATTTATAGTTTCTAGAATATAGGTCCTTTACGTCTCTGGTTAAGTTAATTCATCCCTTTTTGTTGTCTGATTGCTGTTGCAAGGATTTCTAGTACTATGTTGAATAATAGTGGCGAGAGTGGGCATCCTTGTCATGTTCATGATTTTAAGGAAAGGCTTCCAGCTTTGCCCCATTGAGAATAATATTTGCAGTAGGCTTTTCATAGATGGCTTTTATGAGATTGAGAAATGTACCTTCTATTCCTACACTCTGAAGGGTTTTAATCAGGAAAGGATGCTGTATTTTGTCAAATGCTTTTTCGGCATCGATTGAGAGGATCATATGGTTCCTGAGTCTTTTCTTGTTGATATGATGTATCAAGCTGATTGATATGTGAATATTGAACCACGCTTGCATCCCAGGTATGCTTGCATCCCAGGGATGAATCCCACTCGGTCATGCTGGATAATCCTTTTAATGTACTGTTGGAATCTATTAGCCAGGATCTTGTTGAGAATTTTGGCGTCCATATTCATTAGGGAAATAGGTCTGTAATTCTCCTTTTTGATGGGGGTTTTTGCCTGGTTTGGGGATCAAGGTAATAATGGCCTCATAGAATGAGTTTGGTAGCTTTCCTTCTGTTTCTATTTTTTTTAAATAGCTTTAGGAGAATAGGTATTATTTCTTCTTTGAATGTTTGGTAGAATTCCCTGGGAAAATTATCCGGTCCTGGAGTTTTGTTTTTTTGGAAGGTTTTTTATCACTGACTCAATCTCTTCATAATTAATTGGTCTGTTTAAAAAATCAATTTCTTCCTGTTTCAGTCTTGGTAGTTTATGGGTTTCCAAGAAGTCCTCCATCTCTTCCAGATTGCTTAATTTATTGGCATAAAGCTGTTGATAAAAGTTTCTAATAATCCTTCTAATTTCATTGGTGTTGGTTGTGACCTCTCCCTTTTCATTCATAATTTTATTAATTTGGGTCCTTTCTCTATTCTTTTGGATAAGTCTTGCTAGTGGTTTGTCAATTTTATTTACTCTTTCAAAGAACCAGCTTCTAGTTCTGTTGATCTGCTCTACTGTGCTCCTGGTTTCTAATTCATTGATTTCAGCTCTAATTTTGGTCAACTGCTTCCTCGTGCGTGGATTCGGCCTGTTCCTCCATTGCTGTTCCAGCTTCTTGAGGTGAGAATATAAAAACTGCATTTTAGATTTTTTTATTCTTTTGAGTGAGCCTTGGATGGCTATGTATTTTCCCCTTAGGACTGCCTTGTAGTATCCCATAGGTTTTGGACCATTGTGTTTTCATTCTCGTTGGTCTCCATAAATTGTTTAAATTGATTTTTGATTTCCTGGTTTATCGAATCATTCTTGAGCAGGATGGTTCTTAGTCTCCAAGTGTTTGATGTTCTTCCAAATTTTTCCTTGTGGTTGAGTTCCAGTTTCAGAGCGTTGTGGTCTGAGAATATGCAGGGAATAATTTCAGTCTTTTGGTATAGGTTGAGACCTGTTTTGTGACCCAGAACATGGTCTATTCTTGAGAATGTTCCATGGGCATTAGAATAGAATGAGTATTCTTTGGTTCTGGTTTGTAGTGTTCTATATATATCTATGAGGTCCAACTCGTCGAGTATGGCATTCAAAGCTCTTGTTTCTTTGTCAATTTACTGCTTAGGTGCTCTGTCTATTTCTGATAGTGGAGTGTTGAGGTCCCCTACTATTAACATATTTTTATCTATATGTCTCTTTATTCTGGTTAAGAGTTGGCATGTATATCTTGCTGCTCCCCTGTTGGGGGCATATATATTTATAATTGTCATAACCACTTGTTGGATACATCCTTTAAGAATAATATAGTGCCCTTCTGTGTCTCTAACTATAGTCTTTAGTTTAAAATCCAATCTGTCTGATATGAGAATTGCTACTCCAGCTTTCTTTTGAGGTCCATTAGCATGAAAGATGGTATTCCATTCCTTTACTTTCAGTCTGAATGTATCTTTAGGTTCAAAATGAGTCTCTTATAGACAGCAAATGGATGGGTCATGTCTTTTTATCCAATCTGTAACCCTGTGGCACTTTATGTGGCAGCATTTAGGCCATTTACATTGAGACTGATTATTGAGAGATATGATTTTAATGATGCCATGTTGCCAGTAAAGTCTTTGTTTCTATAGATTGTGACTTTCTGTTCTGTATCACTCTTGGGGCCTTTTTACTTTTATAGAACCCCCCTTAATATCTCCTGTAGGGCTAGTTTCATGGTTACGAAATTGGTCAGTGACTGGCGATTCTGGAAGGTCTTTATTTCTCCATCAATTCTGAATGACAGCCTTGCTGGATAAAGGATTCTTGGCTGCATGTTTTTCTCTGAAAGAGCTTTAAAAATGCCCCCCCCCCAACCCTTTCTCTCATTCCAGGTCTGTGTAGACAGGTCTGATGTAATTCTGATACCTTTGCCTTGGTACGTGAGAAATTTCTTTGCCCTGGCCGCTTTCAATACTGTATCCTTGGATCTAATATTTGCGAATTGCACTATGATATGACGTGGCGTAGGTTTGTCATGATTGAGCTTGGGAGGGGTCCTCTCTGCCTCTTGGACATGAAAGCTTGTTTCCTTTGCTAGATTAGGGAAGTTTTCAGCTACAATTTGTTCAAATATCTCTTCTAGACCTCTGTTTTTCTCCACCCCCTCGGGTCTGAAGCCCTCGCAGTTTGTTTCTCATAGTCCATAGTCTCTTGTGCTTCACCTCCACCTCTGATTACCCCCTTTCTTTATCCCTTTCTTCTCCTACCGATCCTCCTAGTTCTTATGTTCCATAGATGAGAGAAACCATATGGTAATTGTCTTTCCTGCTTGACTTATTTCACGTAGCATTTTCTCTTCCAGTGCTGTCCATTGCAGCAACTGTTGAAAAATCATTCTTTTTGATAGCTGAGTAATATTCCATTGTATATATGGACCACAGCTTACAATCCAGTCATCTGTTGAAGGGCATCTCAGCTCCTTCCACGATTTAGCTATTGTGGACAGAGCTGCTATGAATATTGGGGTGCATATGGCCCTTCTCTTCACTCGCCTGTATCTTTAGTAAATACCCAGTAGTGTAACTGCTGGATCATAGGAGACGCTCAATTTTTAACTTTTTAAGGGACCTCCACACTGTTTTCCAGAGTGGCTGTAAATCATGGCTGCATTCCCACCAACAATGTAGGAGGGATCCCCTTTCTCCACATCCTCTCCAACAATTGTTCTTTCTTGCCTTGTCTATTTTTGCCACTCTAACTGGCATAAGGTGGTATCTTAGTGTGGTTTTGATTTGAATTTCCCTGATGGCTAATGATTTTGAACATTTTTTCTTGTGTCTGTTAGCCATTTGTATGTCTTCATTGGAAAAGTGTCTGTTCATATCTTCTGCCCATTTTATGATTTGTTTATTTGTTTCTTGTGTATTGAGCTTGAGAAGTTCTTTGTAGATCTTGGATAACAGTCTTTTATCTGTAGTATCATTTGCAAATATCGTCTCCCATTCCGTGGGCTGCCTCTTAGTTTTTTTGACTGTTTCCTTGGCTGTGCAGAAGCTTTTTATCTTGATGAAGTCCCACAAGTTCATTTTATCTTTTGTTTCTCTTGCCTTTGGAGATGTGTCATGAAAAAGGTTGCTGTGGCTGATGTCGTAGAGGTTGCTGCCTATGCTGTCCTCTAGGATTTTGATGGATTCCTGTCTCACATCGAGGTCTTTCATCCATTTGGAGTTTATTTTTGTGTATGGTGTGAGATGGTGGTCAAGTTTCATTCTTTTGCATGTAGCTGTCCAATTTTCCCAGCACCATTTATTGAAGAGACTGTTTTTTTTTCCACTGGATGTTTTTTCCTGCTTTATCAAAGATTAGTTGCCCAAAGAGCTGAGGGTCCATTTCTGGGTTCTCTATTCTGTTCCATTGGCCTATGTGTCTGTTTTTGTGCCAGTACCATGCTGTGTTTGTGATCACAGCTTTGTAGTACAGCTTGAAATCCGGCATTGTGATGCCCCCAGCTTTGTTTTTCCTTTTCAACAGTGCCTTGGCGATTCTTCGGGGCCTTTTCTGGTTCCACACAAATTTAAGGGCTATTTGTTCCAGTTCGTTGAAAAATGTCATTGGTAATTTGATCAGGATAGCATTGAAAGTGTAGATTGCTCTGGGTAGTATGGACATTTTAACTATGTTAATTCTTCCGATCCATGAGCATGGAATATTTTTCCATCTTTTTGTGACTTCTTCAATGTCTTTCAAGAGTGATTTATAGTTTCTAGAATATAGGTCCTTTACGTCTCTGGTTAAGTTAATTCTAAGGTAACGTATGGTTTTTGGTGCTATTGTAAATGGGATGGATTCCCTAACTTCTCTTTCTTCAGTCTCGTTGTTCGTGTATAGAAATGCAACTGATTTCTGAGCATTGATTTTGTATCCCGCCACATTACTGAATTGCTCTATAACTTCTAATAGTTTGGGAGTGGAATCTTTTGGGTTTTCCATATAGAGTATCATGTCATCTGCGAAGAGAGACATTTTGACTTCTTCTTTGCCTATTTGGATACCTTTTATCCCTTTTTGTTGTCTGATTGCTATTGCAAGGACTTCTAGTACTATGTTGAATAATAGTGGCGAGAGTGGGCATCCTTGTCATGTTCATGATTTTAAGGAAAGGCTTCCAGCTTTGCCCCATTGAGAATGATATTTGCTGTTGGCTTTTTATAGATGGTTTTTATGAGATTGAGGAATGTTCCCTCTATCCCTATACTCTGAAGGGTTTTAATCAGGAAAGGATGCTGTATTTTGTCAAATGCTTTTTCTGCATCTATTGAGAGAATCATGTGATTTTGGGCTTTTTTTTTTGCTGATAAAGTCTATGACACTGATAGATTTGCGAATGTTGAACCACCCTTGCATCCCAGGGATGAATCCCACTCGGTCATGCTGGATAATCCTTTTAATGTACTGTTGGAATCTATTAGCCAGGATCTTGTTGAGAATTTTGGCGTCCATATTCATTAGGGAAATAGGTCTGTAATTCTCCTTTTTTGATGGGGTTTTTGCCGGTTTGGGGATCAAGTGTAATAATGGCCTCATAGAATGAGTTTGGTAGCTTTCCTTCTGTTTCTATTTTTTTAAATAGCTTTAGGAGAATAGGTATTATTTCTTCTTTGAATGTTTGGTAGAATTCCCTGGGAAAATTATCCGGTCCTGGAGTTTGTTTTTTTTTGGAAGGTTTTATCACTGACTCAATCTCTTCATAATTAATTGGTCTGTTTAAAAATCAATTTCTTCCTGTTTCAGTCTTGGTGATGTTTATGGGGTTTCCAAGAAGTCCTCCATCTCTTCCAGATTGCTTAATTTATTGGCATAAAGCTGTTGATAAAAGTTTCTAATAATCCTTCTAATTTCATTGGTGTTGGTTGTGACCTCTCCCCTTTTCATTCATAATTTTATTAATTTGGGTCCTTTCTCTATTCTTTTGGATAAGTCTTGCTAGTGGTTTGTCAATTTTATTTACTCTTTCAAAGAACCAGCTTCTAGTTCTGTTGATCTGCTCTACTGTGCTCCTGGTTTCTAATTCATTGATTTCAGCTCTAATTTTGGTCAACTGCTTCCTCGTACGTGGATTCGCCTGTTCCTCCATTGCTGTTCCAGCTTCTTGAGGTGAGAATATAAAAACTGCATTTTTAGATTTTTTTATTCTTTTTGAGTGAGCCTTGGATGGCTATGTATTTTCCCCTTAGGACTGCCTTGTAGTATCCCATAGGTTTTGGACCATTGTGTTTTCATTCTCGTTGGTCTCCATAAATTGTTTAAATTGATTTTTGATTTCCTGGTTTATCGAATCATTCTTGAGCAGGATGGTTCTTAGTCTCCAAGTGTTTGATGTTCTTCCAAATTTTTCCTTGTGGTTGAGTTCCAGTTTCAGAGCGTTGTGGTCTGAGAATATGCAGGGAATAATTTCAGTCTTTTGGTATAGGTTGAGACTCCGTTTTTGTGACCCAGAACATGGTCTATTCTTGAGAATGTTCCATGGGCATTAGAATAGAATGAGTATTCTTTGGTTCTGGTTTGTAGTGTTCTATATATATCTATGAGGTCCAACTCGTCGAGTATGGCATTCAAAGCTCTTGTTTCTTTGTCAATTTACTGCTTAGGTGCTCTGTCTATTTCTGATAGTGGAGTGTTGAGGTCCCCTACTATTAACATATTTTTATCTATATGTCTCTTTATTCTGGTTAAGAGTTGGCATGTATATCTTGCTGCTCCCCTGTTGGGGGCATATATATTTATAATTGTCATAACCACTTGTTGGATACATCCTTTAAGAATAATATAGTGCCCTTCTGTGTCTCTAACTATAGTCTTTAGTTTAAAATCCAATCTGTCTGATATGAGAATTGCTACTCCAGCTTTCTTTTGAGGTCCATTAGCATGAAAGATGGTATTCCATTCCTTTACTTTCAGTCTGAATGTATCTTTAGGTTCAAAATGAGTCTCTTATAGACAGCAAATGGATGGGTCATGTCTTTTTATCCAATCTGTAACCCTGTGGCACTTTATGGCAGCATTTAGGCCATTTACATTGAGACTGATTATTGAGAGATATGATTTTAATGATGCCATGTTGCCTGTAAAGTCTTTGTTTCTATAGATTGTGACTTTCTGTTCTGTATCAGTCTTGGGGCCTTTTTACTTTTATAGAACCCCCCTTAATATCTCCCATAGGGCTGGTCTCATGGTTATGAAATTGGTCAATGACTGGTGATTCTGGAAGGTCTTTGTTTCTCCATCAATTCTGAATGACAGCCTTGCTGAATAAAGGATCCTTGGCTGCATGTTTTTCTCTGAAAGAGCTTTAAGGATGCCCCCCCAACCCTTTCTCTCATTCCAGGTCTGTGTAGACAGGTCTGATGTAATTCTGATACCTTTGCCTTGGTACGTGAGAAATTTCTTTGCCCTGGCCGCTTTCAATACTGTATCTTGGATCTAATATTTGCGAATTGCACTATGATATGACGTGGCGTAGGTTTGTCATGATTGAGCTTGGGAGGGGTCCTCTCTGCCTCTTGGACATGAAAGCTTGTTTCCTTTGCTAGATTAGGGAAGTTTTCAGCTACAATTACAATTTGTTCAAATATCTCTTCTAGACCTCTGTTTTTCTCCACCCACTCGGGGATGCCGGTGATTCTGACATTGGAACGTTTCATTGAGTCAGTAATCTCCCGTAACCTACATTCTTGAGATTGGATTTTTTTGAGCCAAGTTTCTATTTTAGCTTTCTCTTCTACTAACCCATCCTCCAATTCGCCAATACGCTCTTCTGCCTCATTCACCCTGGCCATCAGAGCCTCTAGTTTTGACTGCATTTGATTCATAGAATTTTTAATTTCTACCAGATTCACTCTCATTTCTGCCCTTAGAGATTTTATATTTTCATTAACATTTTCATTAATACTTTTTTCAAGTCTACACATCATTTTGAGCATTGTTACTCTGAACTCCATTTCTGATAATTTGGTTATATCCATATCCATCAGTTCTGTGGCAGAGGCCACAGACTCATTATCTTTTCTTTGCTTGGGGGGATTTCTCCTTTCCTCATTCTGATGAGGAGAGGTTGCAGGGTTGTCCAGAACCCAAATTATTGACCGGGACCGAGGCCGTGCGCACTTGTTTTATAGAGACCTTAAGGATGTGGGCTTCTTGATTTTTCAGCCTGCCTTCTGGTGGAGGGGTCAGCCACGCTGATACTCAGGCAACCCTGTTTGAGTAGAGTCTCCTTGTCCCCTGTGAGGGGGGATGGGGATGGGCACACTGTGAGCCAGTATTTCCAGGCTTTTGTTCTCTGGCGGCTTTCCCTGGCAGTTTGCTGTGCCTTTTCTGAGAGTCAGAGCAGCAGTAGCCGAATCTCAGCCTCTGTCTCAGAACAGAGGGATTGCGGCCTGTTCTCCACTGATGTTCTGGCCACTTTAACTCTGTTTCTGTTGGTGCTGCTCAACCCTGCAGCGTCCCGGGATGTGCGCCCCACACCTGGCGTCCAAGCCCTCACTTCCAGGGCCGGCGCGTCTCTGTCCTTTGTGTTTCTAACACCGCCAGCTGCCAGTCGCCCCTGCGCGCTCCGGAGCTCCGAGCTCCGTCTCAGTGTGGCTCGCGGGCGCTCCAGAGCTCCGGCCCTCAGACTGGTCACGCCCGTTCCCAGGCTCAGGGTCTCAGTCCGCTCTCTCGTGTGGGTGCCGTTTGTGGAGATCCAGATGTATCTTCCTGCGTCTCAGGCTAATTCTGTGGATGTTCAGGCTGGTCTGGTACCTATCCAGCTCGACTCAGGGGACC